>NC_090646.1:447280602-447463769 GCF_040937935.1 Hyperolius riggenbachi | reverse complement strand
AGACCCTGAACAAGCATATGCAGATCAGATGTTTCTGACAAAAAATCTGACAAGATTAGCTGCATGTTGGTTTTAGGTGTGATTTAGACACTGCTGCTGCATGAAAGATCAGCAGCATGCCAGGCAACTAGTATTGTTTAAAAGGAAAGTGCCCCAGTGTAGTGCCACCACCAAAGACAGCAGTAGAGTAGTACATACATAGTACCGCTCCAGTTAAATACCAAAGGCATGTTCAGGCTAAAAGAGACACTGCAGTTCAGGTTGCAGCTTCAGAATGTGTATTTGGACAAGCCAGTGGTAGAAAATGGAGCAGCATTGTGCACCTGTGCTGGAATAGCAGCATGTACGTGCAGTAACACACTCTCTCTCTCTCTATTTCTGACCATCCTGGGATCCCGTGGTTAATTTTATAGAAAAAGTCCTCAACTATGCAAACTTCTAAGCTAAACCCTACTTTCAATAATTTAACAGCCCAGTTCAAGGGTTTCTACTGCCACAACACTGCTAAATGCTTGTGTTGTAACAAATCCAAAAAATGGAGGAAAGTCAGAGAAATGTAGACGTACTGGTTGGTATAGAGTGCCCAACATGATCAGGAAGTAATTTGAAGAGTATGGAAGTCTAAAGCCCGGTAGCACTAAAGCTTAGTCATACTTTATAACATTTCAAGTTCACTTTTATCAGAACATATCAACAGACTGTAGTATTACAATATGCTAGATAGCAATGAAGAGAAACAAACCTTTTCCAGCTTTGAATGGAGTTCCCCTACTTCGGATTTACCATGATCCTTAGCCTGCATGTAAGCAAAGTAAAATCAAGTGTCAAGAAGGTAGACAAAACATATTGTGACATTCTTTGCAATTCACTATTATTTGAATTATTAATAATGTATGATACATATCACTATCTACTGACAGGTATGTTCTAGTCCAGGCATGGGCAAACTTGGCCCTCCAGCTGTTAAGGAACTACAAATCACACAATGCATTTGCCTTTATGAATCATGAGTGTGGCTGTCAGACTCCTGCAATGCATTGTGGGACTTGTAGTTTCTCAACAGCTGGAGGGCCAAGTTTGCCCATGCCTGTTCTAGTCTATGGAAAGGGGCAGATGGCAGAATACAACAGCTGTTGGGCATGGTTTTCAAGCATTCCCAACTGAAGAGTGGTCCACAGGTGTCAGGGATACCTCTACACACTTTGCAAAGACACACAAAACAATTACAAACAATTGTTTCAGAAGTCCTAAGTTGTAAATGCTCCTTTACGGTTTAGAGAAGAAATATTTATTTCCTGCTTATACTAGAATACAGAAAAAAGAGATAAAGGCCAACATTTTTCAATAGATATACCCTGCAGTGTCTGTAAGCCTCACAGAAAAAAAAAATCACTGGATAAAAGAAGTATTTCAAGCAATCTAAATAAAAACCTAGGGCAACGCTTCATAATCCATTTAAGTACAACCAAGTTACTCAAACGCTATTGATGGTCATGTAACAGATTTTAGACTCTTTTCTAAACTTATTGGCTTAGGACAGGTTTAAAAGGATAGGTAGGATCTATATTTTTCTGATTCACCAATCTCTTAAGAGGGAACCTTAACCTAATCAAAAGAAAAAATGAGTTTTACTTACCTGAGGCTTCCACCAGCCCCCTGCAGCCATCCTGTGCCCTCAACGTCACTCCCAGATCCTCTGGTGCCCCGTCACCAGCTAGTTTCGTTTTTGCCGACTCGGAGTCGGTGGGCCGCCACGTGTATCATTGCATGCATTACCACGGTTACAGGACGCTATAGCGGTTGTCAACACGTATCTTCAATCAGCTCTACCATCATATAATTCATGGTAGAGCACAACCTCATTGTATCCAGTGCCGGATTTATGGGCAGGCCGCATTGGCCTGGGACTAGGGCGGAGCCAAGGAAGGGTAGGGTTAAAAAACAGGCAGCAGTGTCTTAATGGCCACCCATGCTATTCCACACAATGATGCAGCGTCAATTTGTCTGCAGCCGCCCGCTGCTTTCCTCTGCACATAGTAGCATGTCTGTTTGTGCAGCAGCAGTGGCTACAGACAGAGAGAGCTTTGCAAATATGACAGGAGCAGTGGCCGGCTGGCCGCATCATTGCAGCTCTGCCCGCTGTCATTCAATGGTAGTCTCTCCGCCCCCTTTCAGAATCAGCCTACGCAAGCAGTGGAAGAGGCTTTACAAAAAACTTCAGCCTCCAGAAGTCTGACCAATGGGAATAGTGCAACCCTTTGTATCCCTGCACCTTCTTCTTGCTCCTGCCTATCGGAAATTCAGAGGGGCGGGGATACAGGAGATTGTGCAAGAAATTAATTCAGCTTGAATTTTCGGTATGGTAACTTGCTCTGTCAAGCCCTTGATGCAATCTGCACATAGCTTTAACGTATAACTGCGCTCCCCAGCTTCTCCCCTGTTCTGTGTCTCGCGGTCATGCTCCTGCTTTTACACTGTTAGAGTAGCATCTGCTGTATTCATCAATGTCTGCTCTTCCCCAGCACTCCCTCCTCGGAAATAGTGGTGGGGATGTTTTGCCATGCTACTGGGCGTGATGAATGGAATCCCAGGACAGAGGTGCAGACCTCAATGAAAGAAAAAGTAAGTTTACGTTGAGCAGGAGGGGAGGCTCGCAGAGCAGTACATTTCTCAGTTACTGGTATGAAGTTCGCCTAGTGCAAATTAACCACTTCCCTACCACAGGTTTTTTTCCCTTAAAAACCAGAGCATTTGTCACCTGTCAGCACTCCTCCCATTCATTCCACAATAATTTTATCACTACTAATCACAACTAAATGATCTATATCTTGTTTTTTTTGCCACCAATTGGGCTTTTTGGTGGTGGTATTTGTTTTCAGTAATTACTTTATTTTGTATGCATTTTAAAGGGAAAAAGAGAAAAAAAATGAAAAAATACAGTATTTCTCAATTTCCATCCGCTATAGTTTTAAAATAAACAATGTTACCATAGGTAACATTCACACATTTTATTTGCTAATTTGTCCTGGTTATCCCAACATTTAAATTATGTTCCTAGTACAATGTAGGGTGACAATATATTATTTTGAAATAAAGGTGCATTTTTTCCATTTTGTGTTTTTTGTTTTCTCATTGTACTCTATCAGTTATTACAAGCTCTTATTTGCAAAATTAACAGTAATACACCTCATGGTATACATATTTATAAAGCAGAGTCCCTGAGGTAACTTTTTGCATTCTATTTTCAATTCTGTCACTTTTGTTTTTTTTTTTTACAAGTATTTTATTTTGGTACACAGTATAGGAAAATAACAACTTTACTAATTTTGATTCAGTTTGTGACTAAAAAGAATTCGTATGACATATGCCTCAGCCATAATATATACAAAATTATATTCTCTAGTTTCACACGGTTAAAATGATACCCTATATACATAATCAGATAGATTTTTGTGCACACAGCACACTTAACTACAAGTAACACCATTGGATTTTTCAAGGCCATTTTTTGTACCAAAAGTAATACAGTCATTCGTTCTTAGCAAAGCCCCTGGAGTCTCAGAACATTCAATACTGGCCACAAATGTCACCATTCTGAAAACTAGACACCCAGGCCTACTTAGATATGCATACTGTGTAACATTTGGACCAATTTGGTTTTGCTGAAATTGCGCCATAACTTTGAAAATGCTATTTTTTTACAGTTTTTTTCACTTCGGCGCAAAAAAAAAAAATGCATATGACATAGGCCTCTACAATAATATACCCCAAATTCTATTCTCTTGCTTGTCACGGTTAAAATGATATATCATATGCATAGTCAGATAGCTTCTTGGGCACACAGCACATTGTTAAGCACAAGTAGCACCATTGGAGTTTTCAAGGCCATTTTTTGTACCAAAAGTAATACAGTCATTCATTCTTAGCAAAGCCCCTGGAGTCTCAGAACATTCAATACTGGCCACAAATGTCACCATTCTGAAAACTAGACACCCAGGCCTACTTAGATATACATACTGTGTAACATTTGGACCAATTTGGTTTTGCTGAAATTGCGCCATAACTTTGAAAATGCTATTTTTTTACAGTTTTTTTCACTTTGGCGCAAAAACAAAAGGCATATGACATAGGCCTCTACAATAATATACCCCAAATTCTATTCTCTTGCTTGTCAAAGGTTAAAATGATATATCATATGCATAGTCAGATAGCTTCTTGGGCACACAGCACATTGTTAACCACAAGTAGCACCATGGTGGAGTTTTCAAGGCCAATGATTGGCCACTTTTACCACATCCAGTACGAGGGCTAACAGATTGCGTAGGCAAGCTCTCATACTACATGGGAGTACAGTCTCTAAACATAAAAACAAACACAGTGGTACTCACCATTGAAGAAGCTATAGACATGTGGAAGGCAGAAGGTGGTCAGAGATCAGAGGGTGTTCGGCAGCCATCCCAGAGGTCAGAGTGTGTTCCGCAGCCATGTCAGAGGTCAGGAGGTAGTTGGTAGCCATGCCAGTAGTCATAAGGTGGTTGGTAGCCATGCCAGTGGTCATAAGGTGGTTGGTAGCCATTCCAGTGGTCATAAGGTAGTTGGTAGCCATGCCAGTGGTCATAAGGTGGTTGGTAGCCGTGCCATTGGTCATAAGGTGGTTGGTAGCCATGCGAGTGGTCAGATTCCAGTCAGTCATGCCAGGTGTCACATCCGGAAGGTTAAGTAAAGCCATGCCAGTGGGCAGACGGTGGTTGGTAGCCATGCAATTGGTCTT
This sequence comes from Hyperolius riggenbachi, assembly GCF_040937935.1. Taxonomy (NCBI): domain Eukaryota; kingdom Metazoa; phylum Chordata; class Amphibia; order Anura; family Hyperoliidae; genus Hyperolius; species Hyperolius riggenbachi. The sequence goes on along the minus strand of NC_090646.1, from coordinate 447,458,998 downwards.
AAGGTTGTTGGTAGCCATGCTATTGGTCATAAGGTGGTTGGTAGCCATGCGAGTGGTCAGATTTCAGTCAGTCATGCCAGGTGTCACATCCGGGAGGTTAAGTAAAGGCCAGTAAAAAAAAAATGTCCAGTGAATAAGTAAAAAAAAAGTAAACCAAAGGGTTGGTTCACACTGCAAGGTTTTTTTAAATGCTGGTTGAAAAGCTGAGTGATTTGAAAAGATCTTGTTAATGTAGTGCTATGGATGATTTTTATAAAATCACACTGCTCAAGTGAGAACACACATATAGTATTACATTAGCAAGAGCTTTAAAGTGTACCAGAGCTGTATTAAAGTAAAGGTTTTATACATACCTGGGACTTCCTCCAGCCCTATGCGCACAGATCGCTCCCACGCCGCCATCCTTAGTCTTCTCCGATTTCTGTACCAGGTCCCATTAGTTCAGCCAGTCGCGGCCAGTCTGAGTGAAGTGCCCTCTTTGCGTATCTCTCCAGCAGCCGCCGGATAGTTATGTAGAGGGGCCACTTCTCCTGTGCCGACTGGTCATGACTGGCTTAACTAACTGGACCCGGTACAGAAGAGGGAAAAGGCAGAGGACGGCGTCGTGGGAGCAATCCATGTGCAGGGGGCTAGAGGAAGCCTCAGGTATGTCTAAAACTTTTACTTTAATACAGCTGTGGTTTTCTTTAACCACTGCTTAGAAAAAGCTCTTGCAGAGTGAAAAGTTAAGAAAAAACAAAAAGAAAAATCTAATAGTGGAAAACTGTATGATACAGTTCAAAGCAGGGAACAAGGCACAGTGCTGCTTTTGATGGACACTGAGGACAATGGTATCTTGTGTCCCTTCTTGCTCCGTTTCTGCGGCAAACTTTGCATCGTTTTTGTGGATGCTGCTTTGATGTAGTAGGAGGAAGTGGGGCAGGAAAATGCCTAGCGTGAAGTCGGATCACATCTTCAGAAACGAGTAGGTCTGGATTCATGGCAGGTTGTCCAGACTGGAATATGAGTGATGTTATCACCTGCTCCTGAAATCTGAGGAAAGTGCCCTCGTTGCCTGCTTTCTTGTAGACGAGAAAGGCATTATGGATGGAAACCTGCATTAAATACCATGCCACTTTTTTATACCAGGCCTTCCTTTTTCTGTCAATCCTGTATGGAGCAAGCACCTGGTCGGCCAAATCTACTGCCCCCATGAATCTATTGTAGTCCACAATTGCCACTGGTTTGTTGACGGTCACTTTACGAGATAAGACTGGTGTTGTAGCCTCGGAGTGGATTGTGGTCAAAATGTAGACATCCCTTTTGTCTTTAAATTTTAGGGCTAGCAGCTCATTATTCCGGTTGCTGTAGGTCTCCCCACTTGCTAACTTCTTATTCAGGACCTGCGGTGGCAGGCCTTTCCTGTTTGCCCTAACAGTTCCACAGGCTGGTGTCTGAGCAGAAAATAAATATTTAAATAAAGGGACGCTACTGTAAAAATTGTCCAAGTACAGGTGGTACCCTTGATGGAGCAGAGGGTTCAGCAAGTCAAGGACTATTCTTTCACTAGTACCCATGTAGGGAGGGCAACCAGTGGGTTCGATCAAGCTGTCCTTTCCCTCATAGATCTTAAATGAAAAGGTGTATCCACTCCCGCTCTCACACAGCTTGTAGAGCTTCACTCCATAACGTGACCGCTTGCTGGGTATGTATTGCTTGATCCCCAGTCTTCCATGGAATGGGACTAGGGACTCATCTATTGCAATTTGTTGTGTTGGCATATAGATCTCCTGGAAGGTTTTATTAAAATGATTGATGAGGGGCCGTAATTTGAATAGCCGGTCATAGGTTGGGTCCTCAGAGGGGAGTTGCTCGTCATTGTTGACGAAGTGCATGCAAGTAAGCAACATCTGGTACCGGCGTCTAGGCATGGTGGCGGAATAGATGGGCATACAATGAATGGGGTCTTTGGACCAGTAGTGGTGTAGCTCTGGTTGATGACAAAGGCCCATGTTGAAGGTCAAGCCAAAGAAGACCTTTAGTTCAGGGATACTTGTGGGTATCCAGTTTGCTGCAAAATGTGAGGTGGGTTTTTCCACAATGCTTTGGTGGGCGTATATATTTGTCTGTTCGCAAATATATTGAAGGAAGGTCTCTGGCATGAACAGACCCCAAACATCTATTGGCTGCATATTGGCAGTGTCCACTAGAATTCCACTCCTGGCTGCAAAGGGAGGGAGAGTAGGGACATCCATATTAGAGGGTGACCACTGGGGGTGACTGAGCTCATAGGGTAGCTGTGCTGCCCTCGCTGGCATGCTCTGCCTTGGCCTGGCAGCCCTTTGACCTCTGACGTTCTCATGGCTGGTGGTAGGTATTGGTGATTCCCTTTCTGATTCCCCTTCTGATGCAGAATCGGTGTCACTATCATATCTCCCCTCTCTGATGGCACGCTGGGGTGTTTGTTGCTCATCATCATACTCAGATTCAGATTCTGAGTCGCTCTCTGAAAGAGAGTCTGTATCCGCTGAAGGCAGCTAGTCACTATCTGACTCCTCAATTTCTTCCCCTTCGCTGCTGCTGTCATCTTGCAGCATGATCGGTGCCTGTTCTGCAGTGTAAAGCCTCTTTGCCATATTTATCAATATAGGTGCTTGGGGGCTACGTAAGTGGCTAGTCAGGTAGGGGAGCAAAATAAAACTTTTTTTTTTTCAATAAGATGCCAAATAGGTTGTAAATAACAGATATACCTCTGCGGTATATATACAGGGTATATAAACCTATAAAGTGTGTATGTAAAGTATAGAGCTAGGTAGATATATAAAATATATTGTATATACCTCTACGGTATATATATATAGGGTATATAAACCCAATTTATAGAGAGGCGTAACTAGAGTGGCAAGGGAGAGAAGGGGTTAATGGAGGTGTAATTGGAGTGGCACGGAAGGGAAGGGGTTAATTGGCTTATCAGGGGTTTTTATAGAAATCTAAAACTCACTGTGACACAGGCCCAGTTATCTGAGATCTCTCTCACGAGTGATCTCAGTAACTGTTACAGCAAAAGATAGTTTGTAACTTGTTTACAAACTTTTTATGAATGTTCACTGCCATTGGCTTTGGCAGCAATCACTCACTTATGTGGGCACTCTGATTGGCTGAAGGGAACATAGTTCCCCATCCACCAATCAGAGCCCGGCGGGTGCCCATATGTGCCTGCTCGTGCACGATCGCGCGCAATTATGCACTTATTTATTATTTTTGTAATTGATCACAGCCATTGCCTTTGGCTGTGATCATTCTTTACTGGGATCGCCCTTCACTGGCTTTAGGGAACACAGTTCCCGTCCACCAGCAGCCTGCCGGAGTTGTGGCCACGCTTGTGTGCGCATGCGCGTTCTCGATCGCTCCCGCGATCGATAAACACTTTTTGTTTTTATTTTTGTGGATGATCGCTGCTGCTGCCTTTCACAGCGATCATCCTTTACTGGGGGCACAATAGACTTTCGGGAATAGAGTTCCCGTTACTCAATAGCTGGCCGACGAGACGGCCCCTCGTGCACGCGCGTGCACGCGCGCGATCGCCCGCACTGTATCAAAACAGAGCGGTACGTATATACACGCCCCTGATCTGCATGTGAACTTTAAAGGGGCGTGTATATACGTACCAGAAATTCGGAAGTGGTTAAATCAAATTAATTAAAGTGGACCCAAATTAAAAATACAAGATTTCAGAAATAAAATCTATTTTCTAAATTATAATAATAAATAGCATCCTTTTTTTCAGCTGCAAGATGACAAATATAAAATATTTTACATTTATTGGTGGAACTCCTCCCTTCCTTTCATATTGCCGGGACAGAATCCGGCAAACTGGTGGAGTAGGTGGTGTCCGGGAAAGGAGGAATTGCTAATGGCTGCCACCTGTATAACCCTAGTTATGGCAAGAGAAGGGTGAAAAGCATGCACTGAAATGCTCATAGGCTTAAAGAGAACCCAAGGTGGGATTTAATTATGTTACTGGGGCACAGAGGCTGGTTGTGCACACTATCACCAGCCTCAGTTGCCCCATGGTTTGCCTCCATGTCCCACCTGTGCGCCGCTATATCCCCCGCAGTGCTGGCGACACGCAGCGTGTCGCCAGCACAATGTTTACCCAAGAGCTGTCTGTCAGCGCCGCTCCCCCGCCTCCTACGCATCGGCACTACCCGCCCGTGTCCATTCCCTCCCGCTGATAGGAGGGAAGTGACGTGGGCGGGTAGCGCCGATGCGGAGGAGGCGGGGGAGCGGCGCTGACTGACAGCGCATAGGTAAACATTGTGCTGGCGACGCGCTGTGTGTCGCCAGCACTGCGGGGGGTATAGCGGCGCGCAGGGGGGACATGGAGGCACACCATGGGGCAACAGAGGCTGGTCTGAGTGTGCACAACCAGCCTCTGTGCCCCAGTAACATAATTAAATCCCACCTCGGGCTCTCTTTAAAGGAGTGTTTATTTTTCTTTGTATGTGTCAGAGTGGTGCAACTAAATATTTTGAATTTAAAATTTTTTTGGTTTGGGTCCGCTTTAAAGCATGGTATTCTACCTACTCCAGTGGCAGGGCAGATCCAAACTCTCCTCTGTTCTTCATTGCACCTAGGCACTTTTACAGTAAAAGCACCTAGGCACTTTAAGGCTCGGCTCACACTGTACATAAAAAACTGATCCGTATAAAAACATCTGTCTCAGGCCTCTTGCACACTACATTTAATTCCGATTTCTTATACGATCCAATTTTTGATTCCAATGAAAAAAAAAGTACTGCATGCTGCTACGTTTTTAATTGGAGTCAAAAATCGAATCGTATAAAAAAAAATTGTAAATTGCATGTAGTGTGCAAGAGGCCTAAAACGTATACGTTTTTAAAGGTATCAGTATTTTATCCGCTCTGTCAGCACATGGTCAATGCGATATGTCCTTCGATCCTGAAAAATTGCAGTATGTTCGAAGGAACGGATCCATTCTAATGGAGCAATGGGAACAGATCCATAGGCTAACATTGGATCCATTACCATCCGTTAGGATCTGTTCCGTCACGTCCACTAACAGTGCGTTTTTCATGCCAATGTAAAAAAAAAACCATATCCAGGCACATCGCCTCTAGTTAGGACATTAAATAAGTTATTAAGGAAAGGGAGGTGCTAAAGGGGATGTGGCCAGAAAATTAGCAAAAATCAATAACCCTTCGCACACTCGCATGCAAATGTTCAAACAAATGCATTCACAGATTCACTCATCCTGGCACCACCGTCATCCCTACAGCTAAGTTAAAACACGGGGTCTTAGTTCACAGAAAAATGCATTCTTATGCTTAGTCACCTACACTGCGCAGAAGTACCCAGGTAAATGTAGGTGTCCTAACTCTGGCCCTGTAACATGCATAGTGCAGACATGCGAACATTCATTGCATCAAACGTATCTAGGGATTAGGAGCACACATCCAGACGTCCTCTCCTGGGACAGATAGCACTCAGGGCTGTGGAGTCGGTACAAAGATCTTCCGACTCCAACTCCGACTCAGTTTATGAAACCACGACTCAGACTCCAACTCCGACTCCGGGTAACCAAAATGGCCCCGACTCCGACTCCTTAGTCTAATATTTAACAGGGCTGTGGATTTTGTACAAAAATCATCCGACTCCGACTCCTCAGTTTATGAAACCACGACTCCGACTCCAGGTGCCCAAAATTGCCCCGACTCCAACTCCACAGCCCTGGTCATAGCACATCATACCAATCACACAAGGGAGCTAACGTAATGTATCCATGCGCACTATGCACATACACCAGCATAAGCTGTGTGCATGCTGACGAAAAACACAAACAGGGGAAGGAGGGAGAGCACTGAACTAGAACCTTATAACTTATTTAATGTCCTAACTAGAGGCGATGTGCCAGGATATATGTTTTCTTTCTTGTTACAGACCCCCTGTGGCCAGGGTTCTAATTCAGTGCACTCCCTCCTTCCCGTTTTTGTAAATATTAATGTGTCTACTTCGCTGGGGGGGGGGGGGGGCGAGTTACAGTGCTGGACCGTGGCTGCAGAGAAGGACAGGGGAAGCCTCATTAGGATCCAGAGGCTTCCCCCTCCTGAGGGGAGTATATCCAAATGGCAGATTTTTTTCACTACAGGTTTCCTTTAAAACAACATGCTCTGCTGTGCTACTCTGAAGTTTTATTTAAGCTGCAGCTACAGGGCAGCACAAGGGACATTTGGGATGGGGGAGACACGTGCACCCCCCCTCAGAGAGGCTAGGTCTCATGACCTGCCCCAAATGTTTTAGTTGGGGGGGGGGGGGGGGAGTTGATGGCCCTAATTGTATCCTAACTAGACTAATGTAGCACACTTCTCTGTGACCAGCCTGATCCATCTGGCACATCTTCAGTCTTTCCTGAGCTCTGCAGCTCAAGTCATTGCACCTCTCTCTTTCTATTTATGATACTGCTCCTCTTTGTCAGTCCCTCCACTGGTTTCTCATTAAGTACAACAATCAGATACCTCACTGCCTCATTTTAACACGATATTAGATCCAGTGGTTTGGGCCTCTAAAGGATGTGTGTGATTGACATTTAATAATATCAGCACGATGGAATATGTTTGCACTTTATAAATCAAGAATAATAATTTAAAGCATTAATTTAACACATTTAATGTTATTTAGCTATTTTCAAATGAGTAATGCTTTTCCTCACAATTTAAAGATATTGCTTTTAGCAGGCCATACACACATTGATTTTCCTTGCAGATTCGATCACTCTACCCCTATTCACAAAACCCTCCCTCTAAAACGCCTAACCTTAAAGGGGAACTTCAGCCTAAACAAACATACTGTCATTAAGTTACATTAGTTATGTTAATTAGAATAGATAGGTAATATAATCTCTTACCCACCCTGTTTTATAAGAACAGGCAAATGTTTGTGATTCATGGGGGCTGCCATCTTTGTCATGGGGGCAGCCATCTTTTTGGTTGAAAGGAGGTGACAGGGAGCAGGAGACACAGTTCCAACTGTCCTGTGTCCTGATAACCCCTCCCAGCTGCACACGCTAGGCTTCAAATGTCAAATTCAAAATGTCCCAAAAAAAACAGCAGAACGAGAACAACATCAGAAATCCCATCATGCTTTGTACAGCATCAGGGGAAAAATGCCCGGGCAGTTTTCTTCTGTGCAGCTAAAAATGAGGCTTGGATAAGAGAAACAAAGTTCTGATGCTGTGAAACTGTTAAAGAAACACCAAGCCTTTTCAGTGCTGCTGAGTCGATTTTTAGTCTGGAGGTTCACTTAAACCACCTCCCATAGATGCGTAACCTTAATCATCCCCCCAATTGCTAACCTAAACACCATCCCCCACATCTATCTTTAAACACCCCCGCAGCCATCTAACCTTAAAGAGAACCAGAGGTAGGCAGATGGGACACAGAGGCATGTTCTGTGTCCCTCACCGCCGCAATATAGCCGAACGAGATTAGTGATCCTGTCGCTTTCTCAGAGTTAAACACAGGGAGAGGGATTCCCTGTTCAAAACCCCCGCCAGGGGCATTCCTGCATGGTTTCCAGAGCTGCCATTGGGCAGCTCTCTCTCCCTGCCGTGCCCTCTGCTTGTTGTGACCCACAGTCTCTCCGTGCTGCATCATCACCTATAGGTCACAAACGTGAGAGTGGGCCATTGCGGCCCATGGTAGTGGCGGGGAGCGGAAGTTTTTACAATACAATAACATTTCTATAGCGCTTTTCTCCCATAGGACTCTCAGATTCAGTAATTGGTAGTAGGATGAAGTATTCACACAACAAAAGTTATAATTCTGCAAATGCCAAACTGAACAGGTGGGTTTTCAGTCCGGATTTAAACACGGCCAGGGATGGAGCTGTCCTGATCTGTTGAGGTAGGGAGTTCCAAAATGTAGGGGCAGCATGACAGAAGGCTCTGGGACCAAAAGTTTCCAAGTGGACTCTGGGTATGACTAGATTATTAGAACCTGTGGATCTGAGAATGCGGTGATTGCTACGCAGCTGCAACATATCTTCATGTATCCAGGGCCCAGATTATTCAGGGATTTAAATGTCAGTAGGCCGATCTTGAATTCATTCTATAGGTAGCCAGTGAAGGGAGTGCAGGACTGGCGTTATGTAGCAGTGGCGGGGTTGGTTGGTTAGCAGTCTGGCAGCAGTATTCTGTATCAGCTGTAGGCGGTACAAGACCTTTTTTGGAAGGCCAGTGTAGAGAGCATTACAGTAGTCCAGTCGGGATGTGATGAAGGCATGGACTAAGGTTGGCAGATCTGCTGGGGGGATGAGGTGCTTGGTTTTTGCAATGTTCTTCAGGTGAAAATAGGATGATTTCACCACAACAAAGATTTGAGTTCTGAAGTTTAAATTCCCATCAATTAGAACTCCCAGGCTACGCACATGATCAGAGCTGCGTAGATCCGTGCCTCCTATTCCCAGTGATGAAGACTGCATGTTAAGTTGTTTTGTTATCATGCTCTGCCCTCCAATCAGAAGGACTTCAGTTTTGTCTGCATTTAGTTTCAGCCAGTTGTCATTCATCCATTGCTGTAGTTCACGTAAGCAGGCGTTTATAGTTAGAGTTGGGTCTGTCACACCAGGCTTGAAGGAAAGATATAGTTGGGTGTCGTCTGCATAGCAGTGGTATGCCAGGCCATGTTTTTGGATTAGTTTTCCAAGCGGTAACATGTAAATTGTTAAAAGCAGGGGAGAGAGGATTGAGCCTTGGGGCACCCCATACTTAAGTGATACAGGGGTGGACAGGAAGGGCCCCATAGACACTTTGTGGGTTCTGCCACTCAAGGATTGGAACCACTGAAGAACTATGCCATCAATCCCGCAGTATTCCTGTAGCCTGTTTATCAAGATGTCATGGTCAACTGTATCAAAGGCTGCAGAAAGGTCTAGCAGTATGAGTATCGAGCACTCTCCTCTGTCTCTTGCCATGAGCAGGTGGTTACATATTTGGATGAGGGCAGTTTCAGTGCTGTGGTGTTTCCTGAAGCCAGACTGGAATGGGTCATAACTGTTTGTAGAAGTTTGGCTTCTAGCTGGAGGTAAACAGCTTTTTCAATTAGCTTGCCCAGAAAGGGGAAGTTAGAGACAGGTCTGTAGCTGGTCATTGCATCTGGGTCCAGGGAGGGTTTTTTGAAGAGAGGCCTGATGATTGCTTCCTTCAGTAAAGCAGGAAATATCCCTGATTGTAAGGAATAGTTAACAATTTTGAGGAATACCGGTACGAACAGGTCGGGGCAGTTCAACATGAACTGTGTTGGGCCAGGATCCAGGTCACAGGTAGTTAGGCGGAGGTGAAGGAGGATGCTTGATGTGACTTCTTCATCAATTTCTTTGACGTTTGACCAAGGTGTTACATGTTACGTCCACTCAGCCCCCCGGATCAGGTAGCCTACTTTTTTATATATATTTTTTTGAGCCCACTCTTTAACCCCTCCCCTCCATGGCTAACCTTTACAACCCTCCCTCCCCCCTGCCCGCTATTTGTAGCGGTATTCTGAATTACAGGTGGTCCCAGCTCTCGCTATTTATGTGGCGCCCAAATTTCACACTATTGACGCTATTTATACAGGCACCAAATTTCCTGCTTCCATTTGCAGATCCTACAGACATAGTTCAGCTGAGGACTGCCTGTCAAATGTCATTCAAAATCTGTTACTGCTATGGAACTATAAAAAGGTTACTGCTATGGAACTATAAAAAAAAATGTATTTATAAAATAAGGAAACAACTTCTTGACCAAAGCCAACTCAAGTTTTCTTACCTTCTGCAGTTTTTGTTGGCACTCTGTTGCTTTACGCTTGAATTCTTCAGCAGCTAACCGCGACTCTTTTAGCTCTGCTTCATACAGGTCACTACGTCTACGAGCAGCAGACAAGTCCTCTTCTAACTGCTGCATCATCAGCTTCATCTCTTCCAGCTGGGCTTGAAACTCCTTCAAGGGAGAAGTGTAAAAATGTATATAGAAATTTAAACATGAAATGCTGCATCATAAATAGTGTTATTAATTGCCATTATTCTTTAATAGATTTCATGAATCAAAATGGAAGTCTATGCGTTTCTCTTACGTTCAACTACTATTATATTAAATTCTTGTTTGAACATAACTAACTATAAATTAAAATTTGCATACTTTGCCAAAATCGACTTCTCCTTGAGGCTCCACCACATAAGTGCCTGTTGAGCCCCCACCAAAGATTGGTGAGATCACTTTATTTGGGATGGCACTTCCCATCTCCCTTTCATATGACCCATTTTGTTTGTCTATACTAGAACCCACATTTCTCATTTTTATAATTTTTTGCACAGCCTTGGTTTATAGCATGAAGTCACAACCCATCCAGTGCACCTGTACAGCAGGCTTACTATAACCAGTGATGCCTTTTGTGCCCAGCAAAAGAGAGCCATCAGGCTCCTGGTACCAAATTTGCCCTCAACCATTGAATTTAGGAAATTAAAATAACTAAATGATTGTTAAAGCGGGATTGTCACCATAAAAATCTAATTTCAGCAGCAAGTGGTCTGAGTGTATTAAGTGATAAAGATGCTAATCCTGCATTCAAAACTTTTTATGCGGTTATGGTTTGGCGTTATCACAAACCTCCGGAGCACTGGCCCTTTAATAGCCATTGCAATTTGGTTGCTGCTAGGGGTTCTTTTTATCTATAATATATTCCTCCTCTTCCCTTTATTTCCCTCCCTAGCTGAAACATGATCCTCTGCTCACTTGTGTTTACAAGCAAGGCTGAGGTCTCAGCGATTGGAGGAGAAAAGTAAATAAAAGTTGAGGGAAGAAATGACATCAGTATGAGGTCAGTATTACTATATAAAATTCACTGAAATCAAAACGTGGACAGTACAATACATGTGTTATGTAAGTAGATCAAGTATTTACCTACTTATATATGTGTTTTTTTCCCTGGCATAGTATGGCTAATCCTCCTGCTTCAAAATTTTTGCTTGAGTTAGAAAATAAACAATGTATACAAATGTAAAGGCTTACGTGTATATTTATCCAGAACTTGTCAATAAAAATTACTTATGAGTGCAGTTTTCATGTCTTTAAAATTATAATTTGAAAGCAGGATAGTATTTATGTCTAGTTAATGTTTACACACTTTAACTTTTTGTTCCACCGGTACTTGGATCCAATAAAAATAAGAGTGTTGGTGTGCAGCGGTATCTCCTATCTAGCTCAGTATTAATGTTTGTAGACTTCTTGCTTGTAATGAGCACGGTTATGATCACCTTTTCTGCTCTGCCTTGTTTTGCCTGTTTATTAATCCAATTCAATAGACAACCATTCCAAAGTATTTTGCTGATGAAGTAGTATGTATCAGAGTCTCTCTCTGAAAGATTTCATAATGAAATGTAGGGTATGGATGGTACCTGTTCCTTAATGTCCTGCAGCTTTCTGCTCTGTTCTCTGATGTCATGGAGGAGCTGTAGAGCTTTGTCATCCTCCTGGGAAACCTCCATTCGGGCCTGCTCCAGGCTGCGCTTTAAACTCTGCGACACAGAACATTTTAAATTCATAAAAAACTTGATTGCTCTCATTAGCAACAGCCACCACATTCAAATACATCATTCATTATTTATGTTAACAAAATCTGCTGAGAACTTGCAAAACTCGTGGTGTACTGGGACACTCAAAGTTGAAATAGAATTTTAAAGTATGTTGTGTTTTTCTAAAAATGTTTCTTCAGCAAGTTGCAAAAGTAACAGTGTATGTAATAGCCATGTGAACAGTTGCCTATGACGTTCCTCTTTTTAGCTGATGGAGAAAAGGAAAGAGGAATGTGTAGGCTATATACAACAAATTTTAGAGTAGACCAATCCAACCTCTGCTGCAAATTCATACCTGGCTGCAAAAAAAAAAAAAAAAAAAAAAAAGCAGCTCGGCTTTCCAACAAACGGATCCTAGAACATAGTTTTGAATGCTGTAGAAATTAACCTAAACATTGCTTATTGCTCAATTAAAGGCTGTTGTAGTTAAAAAGTACAAACGGTACAGGGGAGGACTGACACAGGGGGAAGGGGAGCATTTTACCCCTGGGCCACTCTCTTTATTAAAGGGGAACTGAAGAGAGAGCTATATGGAGGCTGTCATGTTTATTTCCTTTTAATCAATACCAGTTGCTTGGCGGCCCTGCTGGTCTATTTCTCTGCAGTAGTATCTGAATAAAACCAGAAACAAGCATGCAGCTAGTCTTGTCAGATCTGACTTTAAAGTCTGAACCACTGAAACACCTGTTCTGCTGAATGCTTGTTTAGGGGCTATGGTTAATAGTATTAGAGGCAGAGGATCAGCAGGGCTGCCAGGCAACTGGTATTGCTTAAAAGGAAATAAACATGACAGCCTCCATATCCCTCTCTCTTCAGTCCCCCTTTAAAGCGGGATTGCCAGCCACAAAATTCCATTTACCCACTGCTCTGTGTTTATTATGTAGTCTACATGCAGACTGCATTGCAAGTATTCCAATGTAATCATAAATGTTTATGCTGTAATGAATCTCATCTCAGTCAGTGTAGCTCCTTTCTGGTACATTGCTGGGGAGAGGGAAGCTTGTTATCTCCCTTTCCACATTTCTGCTCCTCACCGATTGGCTGAGGGCAGGTCAGTGTGACATGAGGCTGAGACGGGAAATACATTTCACCCCTCCGTAGAAGCTGCTGAAATATGATCTACGCAGTGCTCACATGTGCTTACAAAGCAAGCTAAATATGACAGTACAGTTTCTAGGGGGGGGGGGGGGGTAAGAGTAAGGAAGGAAATTGCATCAGTATTGGCTTCAGCCAAAGGCAGTAAAGATGGGAAATGCCTGGAATAGATTTCTCTTTATTTACTATATAGAATTCACTAAAATCAAAACGTGGACAGTACAATACATATGTAAGGTAACAAGAACAAGTATTTATCTCCTTATGTATGGGTGTTTTTACTGGGATAGTATGGTTGTTCCTGCTGCTTTAAAAGTGGCTGTTAGTAGGCCATCTGATAGGACCAAACCATTACTAATTCTACCATTGTTCTTGCGTGGCTCTATCTCTGTTAAGCAGTAAAGGGGCCCATACACTCAGCCGATTTTCTGGCCGACCGATCGATCCCGATCGATCGCAAATCGGTTGGCCAATCGACCGATCGACGGCCGATTTCGATCGATTTCGATGGATTTCCAACGAACTGGCAGGGTGGAAAATTTAGGTCGATCTGATGAGATTGCGTATCAGTTTGCATTGGCCTTAATGGAAATCTGATGGCAAAAAAATGCCATCAGATCGAATTTCAATAGATTTCAAACTGAAATCTATTGGAATTCTATCCTGGTAAAAAATGTTCTAAAAACGCATCAGATAGATCATCAGATGCATTTCTTATCTATCTGCTGCCAATCTGACGAGTGTATGGGCACCTTAACTCCCAAGAACACAACCTCTCTATTTCCTCTTAGTGATTGGACAAGGATTTGAGGGAGGTGGAGCTGGGAAAATTGCATTCTCAGGAATTGCATCTTATGCTAGGTACGCACCATACAATTTTGTGTTAGATAGATGGTTTGATAGATAAATTCCGTCATGTCCAATATTTTGTTTTTCTGGTCGATTTTTCATAGAAGTGAATGGAAATTGGTAAGAAAAGATAAGATAATCGAGCGGAAAATCGATTGGATGAAAAATCGACTGAAAAAAGGCATCGTGTGCAACTAGCATCAGAGAGAAAGCCATGCAGGAGCGATTGCTAAGTAAGTGACAGTGTGGCCTTGCAGTCCTTAAAGTTACAGGATTATCCTCGCTTTGGCCAGAAGTCACAAATGGCCTCTAAGCTTTTGTTAGCAGTCATAGGTGATCCCCAATATCTGCCAGTAGACATAGTTGGCCCCCAACTTAACCACTTAACGACCGCCTAACGCCGATAGGCGTCGGCAGGTCAAAGTGGTGTTTCCATGGAAACACTCGTCCGAGCGGCCGTTCCAAATCAGTTCATGGAGGGTGATGTAAACAGCGGGGATTTCTTCCCCACGTGTTTACAATTAGCCTGCGAGCCGCAATTGGAGGCTCGCAGGCTAATTGTAAACATGTGGGGAAGAAATCCCCGCTGTTTACATCAATACAGCGACGTAAAGGAGATCGGCGATCCCCGGCCTGTGATTGGCCGGGGATCGCCGGCATCTGATTGCCGTCCTGTGCCGCCCAAAGCCTGAACGAGAGGGAGGGAAGGAGAGGGAGGGAGGAAAATCGCTGCGGAGGGGGGCTTTGAGGAGCCCCCCCCCCCCGCTGCTCGGCCACACAGAGTGGCGGCGATCAGACCACCCCGAGCAGGACATCCCCCTAGTGGGATAAGGGGGGGGGGGTTGTGGAGTCTGATCGCCCTGCAGAAAACACGATCTGTGCTGCGGGCTGGAGAGCCCACGCAGCACAGATCATCCAAAAATCCCCTGGTCCTTAAGTGGTTAAGCCAAAAGTAACAGGTGATCCTGCAATATCTGCCAACAGACATAGTTGGCTCTAAGTATCTGTTAATAGTCAAAGGTGGCTCCCTATATCTACCAACAGTCATAAGTGACCCATATTACCTGCCAGCAGTCATAAGTAGCCACAATATCTGTCAGAGGTGATCCCTGCCTTTGTCAGAGGTTAGCAAGTAATACAAAGCTGAGGACACACTCTAGGGGAAAAACTAGACGGCTGCTACATGTTCTGGAGAAGTTCAGTTTAAAAGGGCATTGAAAAGCACAAAATGTACTGTTGAGCACTGAAAAGCTGGGTCACTGGAACCTTGTCACACTTTCACACTTGTGGCACCACCCAGTTATTTCTTTTTAGTTCTCCCCTATTGCCATCACTCTCCTACAAGGGCCTCTTGGGTGTGTCTACCCCCCTGCCAAATAGTCTCAGGCCTCCACTGAAACAGTACCTGCAACTAAAGCTAGGAATACAATATACAATTATTTCACAGACTAGATATTAGATTTCATGAAAAATAAAAAAACCAAAATTGATCATTTTATCAATTACATTTTGATCGTTGACATTGAGCCAGGCTGTGGGCAGCAGTGTCACAACAGGAATGCTCCATAGCTATGCACTGCAGTGAGTAGTAAGAACCTTGCAGCTGTGGCAGTTAGAGGGATATTAGATCAAATCTTTATTGAGATTTGATCTATTAAATGGGGTGGTGTGGCAAGGTGGTAAAATGATCAATAGCAGGTCTAAATTAACTAACATATTCAGTATTTGTGTGCCCACCTTTAGATTAGATTAAAAAATGATAAAAACTAAAGCTAACAAAAATCTATTAGTAAATGAGGCCCATTTCTGTTGATATATAAATGTTTTGTGGATCAAACATGGATTGAGAAAATCCCCATTCAGTGTAAAGCCACATACACACAGACCATAGTCTTTGGAAAATGAAAGATCACAGACCAATTTTACCCCCTTCATGTAGTATGAGAGCCATACTCTACACAGTCTTTTCTATGGAGCTGAACTCCCCATCAGACAGAAATCTTTGCAAGATGCTGCACACAAAGATGGTGTACAGACACAAAAGATCAGTATCTGCAAAAGATCTGTTCCTGCCAAAGATCCGTACCTGCAAATTGCATTCATAGTCTATGAGATCTGCAGATCCTCGTACACACCTTGTTTAACTGACATTCATCTGCAGATCTGAAAATCCATCCTGGTGGATCTGATCTGCAGATGAATGTCAGTTAAACAAGGTGTGTATGAGGATCTGCAGATATCATAGACTATGAACGCATTTTGCAGGAACAGATCTTTGGCAGGAACAGATCTTTTGCAGATACTGATCTTTTGAATGTGTACAGCATCTTTGTGTGCAGCATCTTGCAAAGATTTCTATCTGATGGAGAGTTCAGCTCAATAGAAAAGACTGTGTAGGTATGGCTCTCATACTACATGGAAGGGGTAAAATTGGTCTGTGATCTTTCATTTTCCAAAGACTATGGTCTGATGTGTGTATGAGCCTTAAGACTGAGCAGATCAGAGTAGGTTACGGGTAGGAGCCACACAAAACCTGGAGCTCCATAATTTCTTACTGCAGCAAACAGAACAAAGTTTGGGGATGCAGTGGGAACCTGTTGAGATCTACTGTATTTGAATATCAAATAGGTGAATGTGACAAGGTAGTACATTAAATATATCTGGTAGATATGGATTGTTTACCACAACTGGTATATGTATGCTTAGCTTTACTGTTACAAACGGATATTCTTTTTCTGAAAAACGTGAATTTTAAAAGTAGAGTTTTACAACTTTCACCCTCATGAGAGGTAAATTATCAAAAATACAATAAATATTAAATGGCATACCATGCTGGGTTTTCAATTTCAGCAAGGTTTTGAAATGCTTATACTCCATTTGTATTTTACATCCTTTATTATGCCGACACCTTCTCCTGCAGGTTACAAGTAGAGAACGGTAGAACAATGCATGCCACTAAAGCCAAACCGATATTAAATTACTTTCACACACAGCCACCTGCTCTGGATCCAGTATTCTAACTAGTGCAACTGCTTTGGATGAATCTAATGGTTGATCTATAAATGCTATTCTATACCGTATCAATCAGTTCAGTACAGGGGCGTAACTAGAAGTCCCCGGGCCCCCCTGCAAGAATTTGAGCACCCCCCCCCCCCCCCCCACACACACACACACACACACCCTGGGGCCCGCTCATGGCCGTTTTAGGGGGGCAGGAGGGGTCGAAGCATGAGGGGAGAGCTTGGTAGCACGTCGGTGGAGACCCTCGGGCTCTCCCCTCTACGCTCCCCTCCTGCATCTATGTAAGTGCCAGCAGAGGCGGTGGCAGCAGCAGCTATAATTACCTCAATTCACCACCGGAGGTTGCCGATCTGCAAGGGCTTCACATTACTTTCACATAACAAGAAGTGATGTGAAGCCCTTGCAGATCGGCAACCTCCGGTGGTGAATGGAGGTGATTGTAGCTGCTGCTGCCGCCGCTGCTGCTGCTGGCACTTACATAGATGCAGGAGGGGAGCGCAGAGGGGAGAGCCCGAGGTGCCTCCCCACCGACGTGCTACCAAGCTCTCCCCTCATGCTGCGACTCCTCCTGTCCCTCAAAACGACCATGAGCGGGCCCTGGACACCCCCCCCCCCCCCCACGGGGGCAGGGGCTGCTTCACTTATTGTTACACCAGTGGTTCAGTAACAGAAGGTTAAAAAGCCGGGGTCTAATAGACACCAATTCTAAATTTCACTAAAAAATCCCCTAAAGTTTATTTAAGTTTAGAGATGAAGCACCGGTTTGTTTCAATTATTCAAAACAAAATAAGATGGTAGTAAGTTGAGTTAAATTGCAAATATTATATGGTCATTGCTGTTGGGCTGTGAATTCAACAAATGTATGATGCTTCATTAGTGCCAATGTTTCCTTTCTGTGCTTACTATATAAACAGTGTCAACACCACACTTTTTAGAAACCCAATCACAAAACAATTGCTACATTTTATTTCCATCCATTGCAACACTATCAAAATGGAAGCCAATATGTAACCAATGGTTGTTGATATAAAAATATATAAAAATGTTGTTGTAGATATAAAAAATATGGGAAAACAAAGCTTTTTCTTTAACACATTAGTGAACTGACACAGTTTAATGTGTAATTGTTTACAAAGTTAACATTGACATTATTAATGCATTTATACTATAGTAATACCACAGTTTACCCAATAAAATCCATCATTCTATCATTTATAGTTTTTGATATTCATGTTTTTATAAAGGTCGAAACTTCACTCAGCCTCAACAATGTAGGGAGGCTGAGTGAGCTTTTGCCTTTTATAAAAGCTTGAATATCTCAAAAACTATATAAAAAAAAGACAGAATGATGACTTTTTCAGCACAAATGAGCACAACCTCAGCACTATCCAGCCCATACAAGTGTCACGCCCCTAAGCTGTTGTACAAAGGCTGGGTCATATTGTTTGGGGGGGAAAAATAAGTGCTATTATCTTCAAAACGAAAGTAGCACATATCTTAATTTTTGCAGCACAAATGGGCATAAACATAGCACTAACCAAACAAGTTAGAATGTTTATTTACTAAAGGTTTATGGGGCCTCTTCCAGGTTGCTCTGCCCGTCTCCATGATGGCAGAGCCCTGTGAGCAGGTCAGGAGCCGATTTCATTGGCTCCTGGCCCTGTCTTTCAATGTAAGCAACTCCCATTGGCTTACATTGAAAGGAGGGGTCAGAAGCCAATGAAAGCCACTCTTGACCGGCATCACAGGAACTCTGCCGTCATAAAGATGCCAGAGTGGGTGGCCCAGGTTCCCAACGTGCAGCGGTGATGGTAATTGAGGCAGGTATGTGCGGCAATCACACAAAGGATTCCGTAGTTTCTGTACCAGTGGTCTCTGGTCCTTAAGGGGGCAGAGACCGCTGGTACTTAAAGAAAACCTGAACTGAAAATTAAAAGTAAAAATAAACATGCACAAGTCATACTTACCTCCCGTGTAGTCTACTTATCAATCTCTTTCTCCATTCCTGCATCCTGTTTGTCCACTGTGATCAATGAAATTCTCTGTCCTCCATTTTGAAAATGGCAATTACTCCATAACCGCTTTCTGGTCAGCACACAGTTAAACTGTAACATCGCCCACTTGAGCCATAGGAAAACATGGACACATCAGTTCTCCTCTCAGCTATAACTGACAGCAACTGATATATAACTGACAGCAACTGATTATATTTCAGTTCTGACAAAATGTTGTCAGAAGTGGAATGGATCATTGTCAGAAGAAAATGTTGAGCTTCTGAGAGGAACTGATGGCAAGGTAACTATGTATTGTTCATTTGAACTTACCTCAAGTGTATATTTTAAATAATTTTACTCAGTACAGGTTCCCTTTAAGTGGTTAATTTAACAATTTGAAATACAGTGGCTTGCAAAAGTATTCGGCCCCCTTGAAGTTTTCCAAATTTTGTTACATTACTGCCACAAACATGAATCAATTTTATTGGAATTCCACGTGAAAGACCAATACAAAGTGGTGTACAAGTGAGAAGTGGAACGAAAATCATACATGATTCCAAACATTTTTTACAAATAAATAACTGCAAAGTGGGATGTGCGTAATTATTCAGCCCCCTTTGATCTGAGTGCAGTCAGTTGCCCATAGACATTGCCTGATGAGTGCAAATGACTAAATAGAGTGCCACCTGTGTGTAATCTAATGTCAATACAAATACAGCTTCTCTATGACGGCCTCAGAAGTTGTCTAAGAGACTATTGGGAGCAACAACACCATCAAATCCAAAGAACACACCAGACAGGTCAGGGATAAAGGTTTTGAGAAATTTAAAGCAGACTTAGGCTACAAAAAGATATCCAAAGCCTTGAACATACCACGGAGCACTGTTCAAGCGATCATTCAGAAATGGAAGGAGTATGGCACAACTGTAAACCTACCAAAACAAGGCCGTCCACCTAAACTCACAGGCTGAACAGGGAGAGCGCTGATCAGAAATGCAGTCAAGAGGCCCATGGTGACTCTGGACGTGCTGCAGAGATCTACAGCTCAGGTGGGGGAATCTGTCCATAGGACAACTATTAGTCGTGCATTGCACAAAGTTGGCATTTTATGGAAGAGTGTCAAGAAGAAAGCCATTGTTAACAGAAAAGCATAAGAAGTCCCATTTGCAGTGCTCTGGTCAGATGAGACCAAAATGGAACTTTTGGGCCAAAATGCAAAACGCTATGTGTGGCGGAAAACTAACACTGCACATCACTCTGAACACACCCTCCCCACTGTCAAATATGGTGGTGGCAGCATCATGCTCTGGGGGTGCTTCTCTTCATCAGGGACAGGGAAGCTGGTCAGAGTTGGTGGGAAGATGGCTGGAGCCAAATACAGGGCAATCGTGGAAGAAAACCTCTTGGAGTCTGCAAAAGACTTGATACTGGGGCGGAGGTTCACCTTCCAGCAGGACAACGACCCTAAACATAAAGCCAGGGCAACAATGGAATGGTTTAAAACATAACATATCCATGTGTTAGGATGGCCCAGTCAAAGTCCAGATCTAAATCCAATCAAGAATCTGTAGCAAGATCTGAAAACTGCTGTTCCCAAACGCTGTCCATCTAAACTGACTGAGCTGGAGCTGTTTTGCGAAGAAGAATGGGCAAGGATTTCAGTCTCTAGAAGTGCAAAGCTGGTAGACATACCCTAAAAGACTGGCAGCTGTAATTGCAGCAAAAGGTGGTCCTACAAAGTATTGACTCAGGGGGCTGAATAATTACGCACACACCACTTTGCAGTTATTTGTAAAAAATGTTTGGTATCATGTATGATTTTGATTCCACTTCTCACGTATACACCACTTTGTATTGGTCTTTCACATGGAATTCCAATAAAATTGATTCATGTTTGTGGCAGTAATATGACAAAATGTGGAAAACTTCAAGGGAAATTAATACTTTTGCAAGCCACTGTATATTTAAATGCTGGAGTCTCTAAGCAAGCAGAGCCAAATTTTAGCAAGGATATTATCATACGTCTGATTCAGCTGGCAGAACTATAAACAATCTTGTATTATGAGAAGTAAAAGGTTTTGGTTATGGATGTTCTTTCAGTCATTCTGGAATGTAAGCAATAAGCATTACAAGGGTTACTCCTATTGTCTTATACTTAGGAGAATTACGACACCTGGTGTATAAGCAGTTATTGAATTATTTTTAAAAATATAAATATATAGAAAATAGGGCAATTATATCTTATTTATTGTATTGAATTATATAATCAGCTTTATATTTAAATGAGTATATTGGTTGCAGCCCTGTATACTTCAATAAGCCAAAACGGCCGATGATATTTGGACAACATTCCAAATTAGTAGAGAGACATATCAGAAGTTCGTCATGAAGGAATAGAATGAAGCTTAAAGAGACACTGAAGCGAAAAAAAAAATGATGATATTATGATTTGTATGTGTAGCACAGCTAAGAAATAAAACATTAAGATCAGATACATCAGTCTAATTGTTTCCAGTACAGGAAGAGTTGAGAAACTCCAGTTGTTATCTCTATGCAAACAAGCCATTAAGCTCTCCGACTAAGTTAGTCGTGGAGAGGGCTGTTATCTGACTTTTATTATCTCAACTGTTCCTGGACTATTTACTTTTCCTCTGCTAGAGGAGAGGTCATTACTTCACAGACTGCTCTGAAAGACTCATTTTGAATGCTGAGTGTTGTGTAATCTGCACATATTATAGAATGATGCAATGTTAGAAAAAACACTATATACCTGAAAATAAAAGTATGAGAATATTTTCTTTGCTGCTAATCTTCTAGTAATTATTCATAGTACACAACCAATTCACTATATCATATATTTTTTTTCGCTTCAGTGTCTCTTTAAAGTCCTAATGCCTGGGGCAATTAAATTAATCAAACAGGTCAGACGCAGACAAGAAGTCTACCAGCGTCAAAGTGCAAACCCCCCTGGCGGTCAATTAAATCCACCAGGGAGGCAGCGCAGCACTATTTAAAAATGTTTTTTTTTTTTTTAAATCATGTAGCTAGCCTAGCGCTAGCTACATGATAGCCGCTGAGCAGCGGCATCCCCCCACCCCCTGCGATCGCCTCAGGCAATCAGGCCCATCAGGAAATCTTGTTCTGAACGGGATTTCCTTTAGGGCTTCCCCCATCGCCATGGCGACGGGCGCGATGACGTCACCGACGTCATGGACGTCAGAGGGAGTCCCGATCCACCCCTCAGCGCTGCCTGGCACTGATTGGCCAGACAGCTCGCGGGGTCTTGGGGGGCACCCTCTGACGCGGCGGGTAGCGGCGAACGTAAGTAACACGCAGCTAGCAAAGTGCTAGCTGCGTGTATAAAAAAAATTATGCAAATCGGCCCAGCGGGGCCTGAGAAATCCTCTGCATCGGCTTACCCAGTGTCCAGCATGGGGTTACCGCAGAGGTGGTTAAGGCTCCCTGCACACTGCAAATCCGATTTGCAATTCTGATTTTCCCCGAATGCTATCAACAGAAAAACGCAGAAAAAACGTAGTAACGATTAAAAATCGGAATCGCATGCAGTGTGCAGGGGTCCTTATGGACATCAAATCCTTCCAAAGAACGTCAAATAGACCAGATAAGCAAATGTCACTATGTGTAAATATACGAAACTATGCAAATTCCCACCAATAAGTTAAATAAGGAATTTGTAAATAAAATCGAGGTCAAGAATTCAAAACAATTATTGAAACAAACAAAATTTCAGCTAATCAGGACCAGAGATCCTGATTGAGGCAAGTTCGAAAATTAGGCAGCTAGATTGAATGGATTGGGTATAAAAGAAATAGGTGGCTTGAGAGCTATTCAGACATCAAGACTGGATCTCTACTAAAGGACACCTACTATCAGCCTACTATCTTCACTTGTGTCCAACCCATTAATCATGTGCACACTTCCAGAGAGATGCGTCACAACTTTGCTGCTATGCCCATGCTTGCAGCACAGCTACGCCAATAATTTTCTCAGCAACATGCTGCAGAGTCTGTCAATCGAAGCACTACCCTCGCATCGCACCACTGGTACTGTGGCCTATCTCATAGAGCAGGCCTTTTCAACCAAAAACCCAGGGCTCCTAGAGTACTCTGCAGGGGTTCCTTGGCAATTTTACCCATCGTGGGTTTTGAGGGAAGTATGGTAGGGAACGCACTATAATAGGGGGTACTGTAAAAAGAAGCACTAAATTGCGGGTCAGAATAAATATGAGCACATTAATAAAAAGCACTAGAATAAGGAGAAATCATAATGAAGTACACTGTAATAGGGGATAGTGCCATAAACCGCTACACCAGCTTTTAAAGACCATGCCAGGGGTTCCTTGAGATCCAAAAAGTATTTGCAGGGTTCCTCCAGGGTAAAAAGGTTAAGAAAGCCTGCCATAGAGTTTAATAGGCAACGTTTTAGAGGAGAGTACCGTGACACACTAGAGTGAAAAGGAGCCTAAAGAAACCTGAATTCATATGTGCTTAATGCATTAAAGGCAATTACAGATTCAAGATTATAATAAGAATGTGATTATTTTCATTTCACTGCTGTGTAGGATTTATCATTCAATGTAAATGTTTTAATGTTTATTTTGTGTAGGATCATAAGGAAGTGTGCCTCTATATCTTAGTTCCAGTGTATATCAAAATGGCATTACATTATAGTGCCTCTAAATATTTTGATAACGGGAGAGTGTACATTTTTGCTTTGTATAATATGTATTTAGTAGCAATCACTTTACACTACCAAAGCATGATGGGCCTAATGTATGAAAAGTGTTGCAATGAAAATTAGACCATATCAACAAAAGTGCACAAAAATTGGAACAAAGGGACTCTGAATCCTTAGCAGAACTGATTTAGAAAAATCCAACCATTTTAATGTGTCAGTTTGAAAATGAAAGTCTTACGCTTTGCTATGTGCACGGTTACTAAGAACACAAGGGCCCTTATTCAATGTACTATTTCTCCTAGGAGGTAATTTTTTACCTTCTGACCTTTCAGTACCCTTTATTTGAAAAAGTACCAAAGAGTAGGCAAAAAAGTATTGTCGAAATTATTCTGAGTATTTTATTGCCTGCTGGTAGCTTGAAAGGCATTATATTTATTAAACCGTAACTGTAAATTCGTTAAAAGCAAACAGCTTCACTTACCTGGGGCTTCCCGAAGCCCCCAGCAGCCATCCTGTGCCCTCGCCAATCCTGCCCGAGCCTCCGTTCTCCCGCACGAGCTACTTTCATTACTGCCGACTTACAAGTTGACAGCAACTGCGCCTGCGTGCCCCGGGCAATGCAACGCTTTCTTTGCGTTCCCACCCGCTAGAGCAGTTATAGCGGGCGGGAACGCGAAGAAAGCGTTGCATTGCCCGGGGCACGCAGGCGCAGTTGCAAGTCGGCGGTAATGAAAGTAGCTCCCGCGGGAGAACTGAAGCTCGAGCAGGACTGGCGCCGGACAGGGCGGCTGCTGGGGGCTTCGGGAAGCCCTAGGTAAGTGAAACTGTTTGCTTTTAGCGAATTTACAGTTCCGATTTAAGGCATTTTAGACCTGTTGAAAATGGAAAAGTCCAGTAGCAGACTGGTCAGTGTCTGTTGTGAACCAATCAGCTAAAGTTCCTGTGTCTCCTGCTTCCTCCTATTAGTGTATATGACCACCAAAGCAAAGAACCACCACACTAGCCCTGTGCAATAGAAGAAGAGCTTTCTGTAAAGTAAGCGGCAATACATTCTATTTACTAAATTGCTGCAGAGCTAAGATAAGAAACCAGTGCATCTTAGCCTGAACTCTTCAGACAAAAACCAGGTGCAAGCAACACATTTTTCATTTGGCAGTCTATACTACCTGAAGAAACCTGCTATTTTTGTTGTTGTAGTTTACAACAGGTCACGGCTAGGTCTACCTTTCTAATGAATACCTCTTAATTGCTCTCAATAAGAAACACTCTGAACTCTAGTTAGGTTGGCATTATGTCTGCTAATGGATATGCTCTGATGCTCACGCTGCATTCTGTGATGTAGGTTGCCAGGTCTTGTTCCAGGAGAGACCTCTGGGTTTCAGATGCTTTTAATTCAACTTCTTTTTGGCTGAGAACAGCCTCCACTTCAGACACCCGACGATGTAGTCGTGTCATTTCTTGCTCCATCTGTAACATACACAAAATGAAAAAAAGGATTTAACCAGCTCACTGAGAGCCAAAATGGTGTCTAAAAGTCAGAACATTATATGCCACAACTAGTGCACAGAACTGGTCACAGCGAGCTCACTTCTTCTAACGGTGGGCTCACAAAGTCATCCACAGGGTTGCTGTTCACATATACACACAGTCCGAAGAAAAATCCCACAGTACACAGCTTGTCAATAAGATAGCCATTTTCACCTGCTTCTGTCCCTTCAGTATTATCCCAAATCCAGCTCTGATGAGAAGATGGTTTGCCTCATCATCACACAAATCAAGAATAAACCATTTGAGTCCTTCATAAAGTCTCCAATATGCGGGAGTGATCAGATTCCAGCCAGTCACTTTCATAGGTTTCGTACAAAGTGTAAAGTTAAATGATTTAAATGCGCAAAGACAAAGTCTATTTTTTTTGAAAACTGAATAGACCTTATAAAAATAAGATTAACATTTCCATCGATGGAGAAAGTTGTCCTCCTCTCCCAAACAAGAGACTTCCTACATTTGAATTAAAGTGGGAGATCCAGAGAAGTCAGCTGAGACTTTCAAAAATAGGAGGACTTTCAAGCTGAGAGGATTGGTAAGTTGGCAGAGATTTGCTGAAACCGTCCTCTATGCCCCAAAAGATACACACAGTCTCTTGATCCCCAGGAACGCACAGGAAGTAAATTTCGGTGGCAAAAAGGAAGGCCAAGCTTGGATTTAAATACCTTGTGGCATTTGTCCTGTGTGTCCTGCAGCTCTTTGCTCTTGATAATTAACTTCTTCTCCATGGAGCTCGTCTTGGCTGGAGAGTCCAAGCCAGACAGAACAGACCTGAAAAACACACACACAAAAAAGTTGAATGCAGCAAGACCAAATAACATGCTTTTTGTTTCATTCTATTAATGCCTTCAACATGTCTTTTCATCCTCAGACAATAAGAACAGTCACAACTAAAGTCACAGTTTAGAAAACATTCCAATCAGATGACTGTAAAGAGAGTCTCACTCATTTCTATTCATCGTTCACAAATCAATAGCTATTCTCCGGTGATATATAAAAAGGCCATATACGCAGTCACATCAAGCAACATCCTCCATAAATTAGTCATATCTTAGGATGTTCAAATCTCATCCATTATGACACTGGAGCAGCAAGCTGTACTCTGCTACAAAAGCTTCAGCAGAGGAAAACATTATCAGTTAATCTGTGTGGTTAATCAAGCAACATTATTTAGCCACAATCTTGAAATCAAAGTTTTGGCACAAATGCAATCCAAAATTTTTACTACGATGTGCATATCCACAGGTTGCAGTGACACACATTAGCACACCTTCTATACTTGCAAATCTACTGTCGATGCCAAACTGCTATCCAAACCCAACTACTCAGTAAAGAAATTCCACACAGAAGATGGATTATGTAAAGTAAACCGCTATAGAAAGAAACACAGAGACTGGCTTCACTGGTCTGATTTTAAAAAGCCAATTCACTCCCTGTCATGCAGGCAAAAAGCCTGGCAACAAACGGGTAAAAAAGTGTCAGTCACCCACATTTCTCTCATATGATTGCTTTACTGATTCAGTAACATAAAAGCAGTGTAAATAATCTGTATATAAATAAAACTATTATGCTACTACTACAGTATAAAAAATAAAAAGGATTAAAGTATAAGAGTTTACACAAAGTTCTAAATGGTTCAAATTTAAAAAGAAAACCCACTGCTGATGTTTGGGGTCATGATTTATATATTCTAGCCATCATGGCTTCTGGGAGTGGAGGGGTTGCATGGCTGAGTTGGAGTGCGAGTACACATCCAATTTTTATTAGCCAATAATTAGCCAGTTTTACCACTCCCATGTAGTATCACAGTTCGAATTAGCTAACTTGGGCACCATTGGCAGCTCTGTAACATGGGTGACCATAGACTACAACATTAATAAACAGGGTTATAACGGTGGTAATATAGTTAATTTGTGCTGCTGGCACCCTTTAAATTTTGTAATAAGGTAGTTATTGGCGGGATGGGAGGTAGTTGGTGGAGTCGATTAACCTGTTCCATACCAGCAGTCTCTGGCCCCTTAAGGACCAGAGACTGCCAGTACAGCAAAGTGGTACTAAGCGGAACTTACCAAGGAATCTCCACGCGGCCCTGCCGCACTCCGCTTGCCGCAGGTCCCTCTCTCTCAGGACCCCGCTTTCATTGGCTCCCGACGCTGTCAAACAATGTAAGCCAATGTGATTAGCTTACAGCGATGATAGGGTCAGGAGCAAATGAAAGCGGCTCCTGACCGGCTCACAGGACTCTGCCGTCATACTGACGATAGGGTGAGTGGGTTGCGGCGGGGCTGAGCAATCGACGGTAACAGCGGTACCGCGTGGCGATGATTGTTGAAATCTACGTCCTGTCAGAGCCGCGCAGCCACAAGCAAGATGTAGATTTCAACCAACTCGGTGTGGAAGTGGTTAAGGTTAGACAGCGGTAGTGAAAGGTGTCAAGTAGTTATAGGATTAGGTTTTAGCAATGGTAAAATATCAGTAAAAATTGCTGATATGATAATATTATATTACCCACTATCCAATAGCAGAATATTGGCAATTTTACATATATTCTACTAGCTCCTAGTTTTCAAAATCTCTTCTTCCTTCTACTATATGGAATTGGTAAAATTGGCCAATAATTGTGGGGTGGGGATTCAAAGGATATGGGGAGGGGTGGCAGTTGGGTTTAGACAGTTTGAGGACAATGAGAATTCCATAGCGGTATTCTTAAAATTCTCTTAAAAATTGAGGTATTTAGCGGGGTTTTTTTTAAAATGCCTATACTTCACTTACATGACTGGAGGGACAGGGAAGGAGGTATTAGCCTAATACAAAGTTAGCTGATGAGGCTTATCCTAGAAGGTATACAAGGCCCAGGGCCCACTAGAGCAATTCCAGCCGAAATTTCTGCTTTCAAGGAATTCCCAAATTGCAAGGCTAATGCGGTTAACCCACGAGGGATTACGATTTTGTCGCAATAGCAGTGCCTGCAGTATTTTCGAAGCAATTTCATTCAGGGAATCGCATTCCCAGAAATTGCTACACAAATTGTTCTGTCCCTAGCGTTTTTTATAGCAAAAGCTCAGCAAACCAACCACACAAGCAGCATTTTTTAAAGGACAACTGAAGTGAGAGGAATATGGAGGCTGCCATAATTATTTCATTTTAAGCAATACCAGTTGCCTGGCTGTCCTGCTGATCCTCTGCTTTTAATACTTTTAGCCACAAACCCTGAACTGCTTGTTTCTGGTGTGATTCAGACACTGCTGCAGCCAAATAGATCAGCAGAGCTGCCAGGTAACTGGTATGGTTTAAAAGGAAATGAATATGGAAGCCTCCATCTCCCTCTCACTTCAGTTGTCCTTTAAAAAGGGAATAAAGATGCCACCCTAAACATGGCTCTCACTGGAGTTTTCCATTAGGTCAACAACAATGAAGAGGTTTGGACATGCAAAGTACAATTAGGAATAATCGTTATATCGTTCCCATGCAATTTACTCAGGGACTTCATTACAACTTGAAATAAAATCACAGAGTAATACGACGTTCTCGCTTACTGTTCTAGGTTGGGATTGGCATAATTAACTGCTCATAACACTGAACCATTTTTGGGGCTCCCAAATGATGCTATTCTATTTTTACTATCCAAGGACAAAGAGAACACTGCTTCCATGCAGGTTAGTTTCAAATCATCTCCAAAATACAGAAAAGTTTTGACACATTAATCTTAACTTGAATTTTGACTAATAATAGAATTTTTAAACGTATTTGGCAGTATGAAAAGTAATTTAAATTGAAATTACTATTCCTTTGGTCTGGTTCACACTGAGGGCCATTGCAGCAATCGGCAAATCTCTAGCGTAGTGTAAGGCCACATTGACAGTGATGTGGTGCGCTATAATGGTTGCTTTGTGGCCCGACTTACTGCACTGCAATGCGCCACCTATGCAATGCTCCGAGTGCGGCAGTAATGTTGTGATATAACAGGTTGCAGTGTGGTAACGTACTGCAGCTAAACCTGGGTGTTAACAGGTACAGTGAAGCATACTTTTAATTGTGCAACCTTGTCTTAAAGTGCAGTGTGGCTTTTTCACAAAGTCCCGCTGTGAATGTGGCCTCAGCCTATGAGAGTGTCCTCACAGCAACATTTATATTTTTTATAAAATTGAAATCTTTGCTGCCTGTACCATTTTTCTGAGCGTTTCTGCTTAAAAAGAATGTGTATGATGCACATTCCTGTAAAAATCGCTCTGAAAATGTAATTGCAAAATCGCAATCACTAAGCACTTCACAATTGTAAGTTGCGGTTTGAGCTAAGGTGACCACTAATGATACAATATTTTTCAACCAATTTTACCAAATCTATGTAGTATAAGGGTTAATATATTGAATGTATAATTTAGGCAGTTCCTTTATATTAAATAGAAATGGTAAGATTGGATGAATAAGATAGGATCATTAGTGGCCAGCAGTATCAGAAAGCATTCCTACTCAGCGCTGGGTACCAGATTTACATCACACCAGGTAAACCATATGCATGGAGAGTGTATGGCCTTCAGTGTTAGTGTTACGCTGGGTACACATGATGCGTTTTTTTTCGGTCGATTTCCCGTTCAACTAATTTTCGATCGTTTTTTTCTGCTCGATTCTCCTATCTTTTCTTATCAAATTCCCTTTACTTCTGTGAGAAATTGGGCGGTAAAACTATCAAACGTAATATCAGACATGACGGAAATTATCAATTGAACGCCTCTCTGGAACGAAAAAACATAAGGTGTGTACCTAGCATTTGCAAGGGTTTCGTTCAGGATCTCTAATTTCCTGCCCCAGCCCAGGAACATGCTTTTTGTTTACCAGCATACCTGAAGTGAGAGAGATAACGAAGGATGAAATACAGTATTTATTTCTTTTTAACAATGTAAATTGCCTGACTGTCCTGCTGATCCTTTGTCTCTAATGCATTTAGCCATAGACCCTGATCAAGCATGCAAATCAGATGTTTCTGACTGAATTAACCACATGCTTGTTACAGGTGTGTGATTCAGACACTACTGCAACCAGAGATCAGCAGGAATGCCAGGCAACTGGTATTGTTTAAAAATGAAATAAATACGGCAGCAACCATAAACCACCAAGTTCAGGTGTGCTTTAAAGTTTAATTCCCCTCCCCTCATTTATGAAAGTTGCCATACACTGTGGTAGAGACATTAGACTCCTTTAAAGAGGAACTGTAGTAAAAATAACAATTAATAAAATGCATTATTTTTTTCATTTATAGACTATTAGTCAGCATTTGCCCATTGTAAAATATTTTCTCTCCCTGATTTACATTCTAAAATATATCACTGGTGGTGACATCTTTAGTCCTGCCAGGTGATCTGTATGGAATGTTTGTTACTGAGAGTTCTATGCACAGAGGGAGATATTGCTTGCTTGGCAGTTGAAAAGGCAGTTATTTAGAATAATGCAATGAGGCTCACAAATGGCAAATTGTTAGGACCTTGGTTATGACATCACACTGTGGGAGGGATTTCACCACAATATTGGCCACACAGACTCCCCGATTATATATTTGAGAAAAGGTAACATTTCTCATGGGAAAGGGGGATATCAGCTACTGATTGGAATGAAGTTCAATCCTAGGTTAAAGTTTCTCTTAAGGGTCGGTGATTAAATAAAGCAAAAAGTGTTATTGCAATATAGATAACTAAAGCGAAATGGCAAAATCAGTGATGCCTGAGTAAGAATACAGAAAACATAAACCTAAAACTGAAATCCAGAATCATTTTGGGTAGAATCCTCCTTATAGCTATCACCCTATCACAGTTTGAGCGATCTCTATGGTCCATGCCTCCACTTTGCCTACTTGTGTTGATGAAATACATTTTGAAGGGACTCATCTGGGCTTTTGAAGTTGTAAGCCCTGGCTCTGCCATCCCTATCCATGTAAGGGAGTCAGTGGCTTGGAACACACCTGCATCCAATGAAGTGTCCAGGCAGGAATTTGACATACACATTTGTTCCAGGTTAGTGAATCACTAAGCAGTGGGCAAGGCTAATGAAGGCAGCCCAGATTATACCATTAAAAAGCCATGTCAGCTCCCCTGTTTGATCCAGCCAGTAACCTGTAAAGCTTCAGGGAATATGTCAAATATGTTATAACTAAATCCCCCTTAGAAACCAGACAGAAAGTTTCGCTGTGACAAGGTGCAAGGTTCTATTAAATGTTCTTTAACTAAATCTATCACCAGATATACCTCTGGGACTTCTCAGTATTAAATCGAGCAACCAACAACTTTGTCATGCAGCTCTTAGGATAGTCTCAAAATAGAAAGGCAATTTAGAATGAAGCTCACGATGCATAAACACTGATTGCATAACAGCAGCCAGGTTATTAAAGTGCTGCTACTCTTGATACAACGTAGATGTGTCACACTGCTGCGGAAATCTATGCAGATGAATCTGCTAGCATAGAACATAAAATCTCCATCACAAAACATGAGGTTTATTCACCTTCCAAGGTGCCATAACCCCCAACAGTTTAAGTAATCATTCTGTCATCAGTAGTGTGGCCTGAGCGCGGTACCACGTCATCTGACCGCAAGCTTTACAACATGTTTACTGGTGTCAGCTTTAGAAAAATGGGATCCACCCATTCTATATAAAGTTTGCTGGGATTACCCAATTTCCTATAATGGCACAAACTAGACATGATTTTTGGTTAGCCCAAAAATTGAAGAACCAAGGAGAGCAGCCTTTTTTTTTTTTTTTTTTAAATGACCAGGGAGGTCACAGCCAAACTGACTGTGAGCTTTTTGGATGTGTTCTAAGCCCAAATATTGACATACTATTGTAAATCGAACCGTACTTCTTAATCCGTAGTTCAATCGTTAAGATTGTTTCAACCCTCATTAAATTCAACGTTATGCAAAGCAAGGTAGTGGTTTAACGCTATATATGCTATAGATTATCTTGAAGTGAAACTCAAAATGCTGTCTCCACTACAGCAGTAATGCTACAGGAGAAAAGGAAAAAAATCAAGCTAGATGCATACATATTAATGTCAGCAGGGGTAGAATGATGCAGATAGCATACTAAGAGCACTGCAGGCCAAAGAAACCTGCATTCTCCAGCCCAGTCAGGACAGTCACACATGCAGATTACTTACTCAGATTTGTTGAATGCACCAAGAGCCTTTATGTATGAAAATCCCACGAACGGCAGATCTTCGCCCGAGAAACCTGCAGCGTTCAGGTGGCGCGAGGGGGGTACAGCCCGTGAATTCTTCTCCAGCTCATCAAAATTTGAGGTATCATCGTCAGACTTTAAGGTAGGAACGAATGGAGGAGGAGCTGGTCAGAATGAGAGAAATGAGGATTACAACCCAGGAACCTGCTTCATTAGCTGCACCAGCACTGCAGCTTGTGCTCTCTCAGGAACTGGCAGACTGAGTCACTGCTATGAAATCTATTACAGCAACAAGATGTTAACCCCTCCATTACCTCTGCACAGGAACACCTCCTTTCTAAAAAAAAAAAAAAAAAAATTCACTGGAGCTCCTGGATTATTTCACCTGCCTAGGACAAGTAACCGTTTAGACATAGTTTCACCCACAGAGAAAACACTGCCTGTTTACAAGGATGTGCCCTGCTTCCCTAGTAGGCTACTGCTGCATGCTGATGAGATGTGATACATCCAGATGACTTGCAGATATACAAATACTGATGGTTACCCAAACCCATTTGCTTTGAACGTAGCCTGAAATCTGAGGGCAGCTTGATCCATCTATTTCACTGGCTGTGCTAATACAAAACACGTTGCCCTGCTGGAGAGGCCATCAAGCAGCTCCTCACATAGAAGCCTGAGGAGGCATTGTGGTATTGAAGATCCTCCTGGTTCTAATACGGTTACCATGGATCCAGAATAAATCTCCTGTGAGCCAGTAAGATACAGGAAAAGGCAAATATCCCACTCTATGGAGACTGTCATCTAGATTTCACCAATTACTTCAAATCAAGCAGACGCATAAAGAAAAACATATGCCCAATTACTGTGGCACGGCTAACATTAACAATATATTGCTGGCAGCGTCACGCAGTATCACATGGCAGAAATCTGCTATTAGACTAAATGATTTAGTATTAGACAGCAAATATGAAATGCCTGTTCATATGCAGAGCAGGATTTATCTAGAGAGAAAAAGAGCCGTGTTTGCTATTTTTCTAGGGTCACTTAGGCCGTGGAATGCAGCATCTCATTTCTGCATAGTGAGCAGGAACAATGAGTCAGAGGAGCAGCACAGAGGCAGCCCTGAACAGGTCAATTTAAATTTCAATGAGGCCACTGGTTGCAAAGGCAGTCTTCATTCCAGCCATCCAGCCTGTTCGCACAGCATCAGCACAGGAGCACAGCTTAGAAGAAATTAAGCGACTCCTTCAGACTTCTTAAGAAATTATTAAATTTACCACTTGGAGCACAAATCGCAGCAGTAAACGTGCACATATCATTGCAACACATTAAGTATTACTGAGCATGCCTGCGTACACCCATCTTCCAATGGGAAAATAGGTATGCATCAAGTTATTTATTTATTTCCACCTACGCACTGGAGTCGGCCTTGATATTTGTCAAACTAAACAGAGGCATGTGACAATGCTGTGCGCACATAATCAGCTGCACATAATGGATGGAACCGTTCTGAAGATTCTCTGCACAGGATTTGAACATTGTATGATAAACATTAAAACAAAGATTTTCTTTTTGTAATTCTTATGCATTTCATTTTAAACAGTGCTGCCTTTTTCCCCAGCACATTACTTGTACACAGTCACAACACTGAAAGGTGGCCATAAACAGTACACAATTGATTTTATAGATTGATTGTAGAGAATTTTCTACCAGATAAAACGGGCACATACAAGGATAGAGTTTACTGAATATTAAAAAAAGAAAAAAAGATCTCCAAGCATTCTGTCCACTAGAGGGCGGCATTGCAAGAAGCTATGGCCAATAGAGGAAGTAAGGTGCTTCCCCTCTCGCTCTTTACTTTTGCCGCAAATAGCTGGAGGGAGAGCGGGGAGGGGGGGACCACCCCCCTCCCCGCCGCTGTGCCCACTACCCCCTCAGCCATCCGTTTTTGGGGGGGAAAAAAAAATAATGTAAACCCGGACAGCGGATTGTGTTCTGCAATCGAGTCTAGTGTGGGTCGACCCTAATCCATGCAGGCGCAGAGAAGTGTGCAGATAGTGAGCAGGCTACAAGTGGCTGTCAGCCTGCCTATCCACCACGACTCATGGGTCTCCAACTGACGAATGACGCATGCGTCCAACCACTTTCCACTATAGCTGGATAGAGAATACCGCCAGGGCCAAAAAACAGGTTTACTATAACAGAAGCATTTACTATACCAGGCATTGCTCCCATATCCTTAAAACGGTGCTTGGCCAATACATGAATATTTAGTTTACTATACCCAAAGTTTTACTATATCAGAGTGTGCGATAGCGAGATTATAAATCCTATAACCGAAGCAGGTGATTTCGGCACAGGGATCAGCAGGTGTCTTATAGAATCCTGTAGAAAGTATCGGTAATCGGGCGTCTGATGCGTTACTGCTACAGAAGTAGCCAATCTGATCCTTGATAGGGAAGGAAGAGAGTAGCCGCTCGTTTATTTTGTCATTGATTGGCCAAAATAGTGGTTGTTTCAGTGTGGGGTAGGGTTAAGGTTAGGGTTAGGCACTTGAAGGATGGGTTAGTTAGATATTAGGTGTTGGTGGGGGGAGGGGGAGTTTAGGCACCGAGGCCTGGTGCACACCAGAGGAGTTTTTCTGAGCGTTCTGAGTTTTGAAACCTCCCGCTAATGTTATCCTATGGGTCTATGCACACTGGAGCGATGAGGTTTTGTGAAAAAATAAAAACCCATAGCATTACATTGGGAAGAGACCTCTAGCATTTGGGGAGCTTTTGCGGTGTGTCTCAGCCCTAAGAGGGTTAGGTGCAAATTAGAATAGGTCCCTGGTAAGTGCTTAGTAAAATATCAGTAATGTAAATTACTGATATTTTTACTAGTAGCACCAGTAGGATTGGAGTCTCATTGTTTAAGAATTATTAGCATCTTACTAACCATCTCTATTCACCACCTGATTCTATTGACCCCTCAGTAGACTATGGATCATCTCTTTGTGGCCAGCAGTGCAACTGAGCAGTCTCATCTTCTAACCCAGGTTCCTTCCTGCTCAATATGCAATTATGCATTAAAGGACAACTGTAGTGAGAAGAATATGGAGGCTATACACATACAATCCAATCTGGACTCGACCCTACTGTGCTAAATTTCATTTTTATTTGCTTTTCTGGTTGCCTGTGCTTTCTTGTTGCTGTATAACCGCTGTTGAAAAGCAAATAAAAAAGGGTTGAGTCCAGATTGGATTGTAGGTGTATGGACTGTATTGCATTGGAGACGATGTCGCTCCTACCTTAATCTGTGACTCCCCGTGATCTATTGGACACAGTCTGAGGCCCGCGGTGTGACGAACATTACGGAAAGTCATGCGTAAGCGCCAACGATTTTCGTATGGTCGTGCACAATTACTGTCAGTTTTGTGTAAATGTACAATAGATGTCCTTTTTCCTCTCTTCTTACTGAGAGCAACAGTAACCTTCCCGCACATCCTGTGTCAGGAAAGAATTCCACAAGTGGCCAACTCCCCTGCCGAGAAGCCATTTGGCTACACAGCTCATCTTCCCCCAAAAGAAAAACCAGCTCGAACCAGTTAGTTTAAAAATTCCCTCCAAGCTCATAGCCTCCAACAAAGGGAACGTTAATTTATTAATAATTCAAAATAGGTTTGGCACAGCAAGACAAAAATTACATTCCCTGATACCTAGGAAACAGTTCTGTCATTCACCTGAATTATAATTTTCTAGCTATCAGGAATCAATAGAGAAACCACTTTATCTGGCCTGCGTAGAACGAATGCAATAGCATAGGCGTGTATAACCTCTTTTGACAGGGTCGCAAGCCGCTTATGAACATAGTCTCGGATTTGCAAAGCGCCAATCTGGGGCGGAGTTACGCAGATTATTAATAATCGGTACATTTCTTGCGCTGAGTCTGGGGGGCGGCAACCTGCTGATTAGGAGGTAAACCCACCTTAAACACACCTAATTTCCAGGTAGTGACAGCCCCAAGACTCAAGTCCTATAAAAGTGGGGCGGGACCAAACCTGCCCAGTTCTCCAAATTCCATCGACCAGGAACGTTCATGCAGGCGCTTAAGGAGAGCCAGCGCCTGCAGTGCTCAAGGACTCTAAATCTGAATGCCTACTTTTAAACTGGACTATTTTTCTTCATTCTTCAAATGGACTGCTCAGCTAACTAAGTAATAATTTTCTGATTTTAATCCTTTTTATTTTTAAGCTCTGTGTGTATATGTTAATTGGTGTATATAACTGTATGTAATGCATTTTTGTTATTAAACGTTTTAAAAATCGTTTAGCGGTTATGACCTGTTGCTGAACATACACAATCGTACCTATTCTCCTGAACTCGCTACCCTGTGTTTAATAGAAGTATACATTTATAACCTGTATGCGAGAACTCGGCCTAGATATAACGATCTGACCCAGGTTCCTGCATACTGCTAAGGGTTAATAGAGCGTTCTCAAAGTCCTAGTATAATTACAGTAGCGGGCTGTGTAACTCGCTTGGTGGCAGATCTTTGAATTGTATGTGTGAGGTGAATCCGTTGGCATCCGAATGCTCCCTTCACGAGTCAGTTCATCAAATCGCAAACGCGGGTTACCCTTCGTGATGAACAAATGACCGTGTGAGAGGATTTCTGACGCTGATCGATTTACCCCATCCGCAGACCGGCCTTGTGGTTTGTGACACGCGGACTTTTCTTTGTTGTATGCAAGAATATGGAGGCTGCCATATTTATTTCTTTTTAGACAATGCCAGTTGCCTGGCAGACCTGCTGATCTTTTTGGCTGCAGTAGTGTTTGAATAACACCAGAAACAAGCATGCAGCTAATCTTGTCAGATCTGACAATAATGTCAGAAACATCTGATCTGCATGCTTGTTCAGGGTCTATGGCTAAAATTATTAAAGGCAGAGGATCAGCAGGAGAGACAGGCAACTGGTATTGCTTAAAAAAAATAATAATATGGCAGCCTCCATATCACTCTCGCTTCAGTTGTCCTTTAAGCCTCCCCACTTCCTCCCTAGTTTACCTTCTTTGGATATGAGCAACCGTTGTGGTGGATCACTGAGCGACCGCTCACTCAGATCCTCATTGCCCGCCACGATCATTTTACGGATATTGGTTAAACAATAGTTCGCGCCATCGATACCACCATAGTGAAGATGGATCGGGGAACGATTGCTGGTCACTACTGATCCCCGATCCATCTTTACGTGGGTACTTAAAAACAAGTAACAGTGTTAGGTAAATAGTAAAGCTTTTTTGAAAAGAACATGCGATTATGCGCAATGCAAAATCTCACATAACTCTTTTTAATAGCGACAAGTGCGTTCATTTTCCCTTTGCAATATGCTTGTGTAAAAAAAAAAAAAAAAAAAAGCAATTCCCTGCCAGAATAAATCTGCAATGCACATACAATTCTCATAGACTGCTAGCAAGTGACGGCAGTCTATGGTGGACAACGCGCACATTCTATTAACCCAGATCTGTGTTCTGAGGTAACAGGTGCTGCTGTGAGGGGTCACGTAAATTTGGGAGCAGTTTACGCTGATCAATTTTGTTGCTGCCATAGCTTCCCATGTAAAACGCTGCTAATATCGGCTAGAAGTGTAAATTCAGGTAGCACCCTTACACCCACCCAGCAGTCGTCACAGGCGAGTATTCTCCAGAGTACCATCTGTTAGGTTCCTTGGCACAATCTTATCCACCGACTTAAGACAGGGGCAGAAAACCATCAAAATTCAGAAGACGGCACAGCAGAAAGCACGACCTCATGCAACGTCACCAGGACGCAGCAGCAGCAAGCCAGCTCAGCTTCTCTGTCCTGCTCCTCTCACCATATTGTAATTTTTTTGGGAAGGTCACATTCAGTGCCCTGGGGTGTCTGACCCTCCACTGATCAGCCCCAGCGGCGCTACATGATGTTTCATTATTGCTGCACAAGATGCCATTAACCCCCCCCCCCCCCCCCCCCCTGCTGTATTGGCAGCTCCAAGACAATTAACCGAACAGGAAATTGCTTGCGATAAACTTTTCACAATCGCTTAGGCGTTGTCTAATGTAAATTAACCCTAAATCAGCTTTTTGTGCTGCCCTGGCTTTACACTACATCCAAACACAACTAGTATTTTAAAATATTCAATTTTCCATAGAAAATAAAATTAAACATGTATTGTTTTGCTCACTGTTCCGAATACTGTCCCAGTTAGTGTCAGCAAAGAATGGATGGCAGCATAAATCTTCGTATCTCAGTCTCTCCTTCTGTCCACACAGCAAGCTTTGGATCAGATCTAAGAAGTTTTTGCTGATCTTTGGTTCTTCTGGAAACTTGAGAAAGCGCTGCAAAAATAATCTGACATTAATGAAAAAATGCCCTTGACCTATTCTAGAAAATGGCGTTCAACACAACAGGGATTTGGTCACCTGAAAGTTCATGATGTTATTGAACGTTTTTACTGCTGTTCCTTCTGTGAATGGTGATTTTCCATAATGCATTTCATAAGCAATGACACCAACTGACCACCAATCGCATTCAGGACCATAGGTAGTTTTTCCATCCCCATTCATCACCATGAGAACTTCAGGAGCCATATAATCTGGTGTACCTACAGGAAGGCGGGCATTCACCTGAAGTACAAGAGGGGAGGGTTCATGAGCAATCATGATACGACCACAAGAACACAGCTAAAGGCCACTAACATACTTACAATTTTATTTTGGGTCATTTTTGCTGCAGAGCCAAAATCTACAAGCTTAACGTGGCCAGTGCGATCAATGAGAATATTCTCTG
Organism: Hyperolius riggenbachi; assembly: GCF_040937935.1. Lineage (NCBI taxonomy): Eukaryota > Metazoa > Chordata > Amphibia > Anura > Hyperoliidae > Hyperolius > Hyperolius riggenbachi. The sequence continues at coordinate 447,420,216 of NC_090646.1, read as the reverse complement.
GCTTAATGTCTCTGGAATATACAACAAACACTGCTTAGTAATGCCGATAACAGTACAAAACCGATATTTCACAAGCAAATTTTAAAACTAGCAGCAGTAAATAATTCTTCTGTGTTTTCTAACAATTAGTTTGGAACTGCATCTGTCTACAGGGAGTAAATATAAAAAAGTCGCATGCAAGAATTCATATTTTCCTGATCTAAAAAAAACGATTTGTAAAGTGGACCTTAACTCTTGCATATGACAAAAGGAAAACATATAGAAATGCCCCCTGTACAGTATGTATTTAGAGAATCAAGCCTGTCTAACTCCCCCTCATCTGTGGCTAAGCACAAGTTGCAATTTGATCCCTCAGCTGCATCAGCTGTCTGCCACGGCAGAGAGCCAATTGGTAAACACGGGAAGTTAATAGGTCTGCTTCAATGAAATCAGAAAGTAGACAAACTGCAGATTTATTTTATTTATTGTTATTTGTATCAGCTATAACAAAGAAATATTCTTCTTTAAAGGTTATTCTGTTGTTGCGTATTTTTTACAGCAGTGCTTCTCAACCTGGGGTTCCACGGACCCCTGGGGGTACATTAGTACCTGTCAGGGGGTCCCCCAGGGGCCGCGGGGAAAATGGCAGAGAAACAGCGCAGTTTAGAATTGAATAGCAGCAGCTATTAAATCTCCCCCGCAGCACACGCTATGCCCCAGTCACAGTTGCTCATGCGGGAGAGGTGTAGTAGCCTAGCTTTCTGATTGGCCCAAACGCTGCCAGTCACAGCAGCGCATACACTCGCCCGCACCACCATCGTGGCCAATCAGAGCCGCTGCTGTGACAGGCAGCATTTGGGCCAATCAGAGAGCTAGGCTACTACACATCTCCCGCATGAGAGCCTGTGAATGGGGAATAGCGTGCGATATGGGGGAGATTTAATAGCTGCTATTATTCAATTCTAAATTGTGCTGCAGCGCTTCCCTGCCATTTTGCCCGCAGCCCCAGCGCTGCCGCTGTGCTAGCTTATACAGTATGTATTGTATACTAGTAAGTATACAATACATTAGGAACAGTTTTTCTGGGGGGGGCTAAGGAGGAATATATCTGCTACAGGCACCATTTTCCTGTAGCCAGGAATAGAGAAGCAGGCCACGGGAAGGTGAGGGGAAGGCAAAGGAGGTGGCAGAGGCTCTTCCATCCAGCGCCATTTGCAGACTGTTGCTGCATGTGGCTGGACGTGTGAGAGGGAGCTCCCACATTGTAACACTCAGTGTAACAAAAATACTAATCCCAAAAGCATTTAGAAAAGCTATTATTAGAAGGGGGGGGGGGGTGTTAGTAGTGAAGTGGATAGGTAGGCTGATGGTGGTGGCAGTGGAAAAAGCTTTTTTTTTTTCCAATCTTTTTCCTTGCCGAGGCCCAGGCATAGAGTTTTGTGTGTGCTGTTAGTGCAAGGAGGCGACCGTACTGTCACTCCTGCCCAGCACATCTCCCCAGGCTTGGGAAAGAAAATAAAAACGTGTACAATTTGTTCTTTTTTCAATCTTTTTCCTTGCTGAGGCCCATAGATTTGTATTGTGTGTGCTGTTATACTGCGTGACTAGTGCAAGGCAATCCTACTGTCACTCCTGAAGTATGGATACAGTCCCTGCCTACCTCATTTGTTAACCAGAGACTGCAAAGTGTTAGTACCGGCGCTAGCTTTAGATGGGTATGGCCCTTTAAATGGATATCACCTCGGTGCTGCTCTGTAAACTGGGTGGTGCCAGTATGCTAAAAATAGGGAACACAAAAGAAAAAACAGAGCGCTCCGATGGTGCGTTACCACGTCAGACGGCTTGCCGAGAGGATCGTGAGCCGGCGGTTGTCCTCCTCCATACCTGCCCACCATCCGCACGGACCCTGTCAGCCCTGGCCAGGCACAGGACGCAGAGGGGACTCGCTGGTGGCCTCTTAAATGTGCATTCCTTGCACATACATTGTAAGTGCATTGATTTTAAGCGTGCTAATTTATTAAAAGTGGTAACGCACCATCGGAGCGCTCTGTTTTTTCTTTTGTGTTAACCAGAGACTACCTGTATTTCGCTAGTGTTTGGCTCCACCCACATCATGTCATGGTCACACCCACTTTTTCACCGCCTTATTCGGTAGGGGGTACATTTGCTTACGGATGACCCACAAAGGGGTACACGTGCTGAAAAGGTTGGGAGACACTGTTTTAGAGCAGAGAGGAAGTTCTGAGATCAGGTCTGCTTTAACAGTTAAAATTGTTGCTTAGTAATATAAACAATGAAAATTTCTTGCTTACTGGGAAGCTCTGGCCTTTTAAGGAATAGAGCCTTTTTGTCGTCGTTTCCCCCCATCCCCCCCTTTTTGGCTGTGATCGTCTCTTAGTGATCACAGGGTCTGGAGCCAAGGTTGAAAGCGACAAGACATTTAAATCCATGCCATGGCAGAAATAAGAGCTCCAAGCAGGGTGCAGATTTCAATTTGCAGAAAACAACTAATGTTATTTTCCACCATTAACACCACTTGGATAGCGACTCACCAAATTTGGACCACCACTAACAATGGTGCTAGCACATATGGATTGTGACAAAATTCATCGGGAGGAGTCACAGGCGGCATTTTGAGCTACACAGGAAGTATGCTGAAGAGAGGTACACAAGAAGACACCAGAACAGCAGTCTGTTAGCCAAGAGACCGAGCAGGGGAGAGCATGTGGGAAAACTCTGTGCTCTTGTAAAAAGCAACTAACCTGTGAGTGCAGTATGTGAATAAATGTTAAAGTTTGTAAAGCAATATTGAGCAATGCAAGATTTTATTTCCTTTGAGGAAACATTTATCTATATATGAGTGGTAACACTGCTGGACTTGGGATATTGGCTGCAGGGACGATGCTGCCAGAGAGGTGAGCCTGGAAATGGCATAGGTATGAGAATGTTGCTGGTGAGCTGGTAACAGGGTGAGCCAAATGAAGGCTCACCCTGCTGCCGCTCAAATTCCCGGGGTCGTTAAATACTATTCCCCCCTTAGAGTTGTAGCAACTGGGAGGGAGAAGTAATTCAGGGTCCGGCGATCACCGGAATCCCAGATTACCCTTGCGTGGGGTCGCACTGCTATAGTGGCGTCCAGCTTCGGCGCTGAGTACCATAATGACCTGCTTCGCACTACAGATCATGGTCAGTGGTGGTCCATCAAATTTGCTGAGTCGCCTTTCAAGTGGACTTGGTGGTGGAGAGTGACATCTGTTTCATGCAGCGCTGGTCCAGAATTTTCTACATATTTTAAAGGGATTTGATTCGTCCTGTGTGACTTAAGCGCTCCAGTTAACAGAGACTGTATTGCATATATTGCAGGTTTGAGGAGTGACTGCATCCTACAAACTAACACATCCAGTGAACTATTTTTACAAATAAACTGATCATGTTAATTGGAGGTGCACAACCCCCACACACCCCCAATCCCAACACCACCACTCTCACCCCTCCCATGGTCCATTCCTGTCCCCAGCCTACCCTTAAACATAATTAAATAATTTAGTGTGAAGCACAAGCTATGCATTTTCAGAATATGCAGAAAGCAAGATGGCAGCCTCATGAAAAAAATCTGCAGATTCTGCAGTTCTATCCAGCAACGATGACACTGTGCATTACATAGTTATTTAGGTTGAAAAAAGACATACGTCCATCGAGTTCAACCAGAGAACAAAGCACAACACCAGCCTGCTCCCTCACATATCCCTGTTGATCCAGAGGAAGGCGAAAAACCCTTACAAGGCGTGGTCCAATTAGCCTCAAAAGGGAAAAAATTCCTTCCCGACTCCAGATGGCAATGAGATAAAATCCCTGGATCAACATCATTAGGCATTACCTAGTAATTGTAGCCATGGATGTCTTTCAACGCAAAGAAAGCATCTAAGCCCCCTTTAAATGCAGGTATAGAGTTTGCCATAACGACTTCCTGTGGCAATGCATTCCACATCTTAATCACTCTTACTGTAAAGAACCCTTTCCTAAATAAATGGCTAAAACGTTTTTCCTCCATGCGCAGATCATGTCCTCTAGTCCTTTGAGAAAGCCTAGGGACAAAAAGCTCATCCGCCAAGCTATTATATTGCCCTCTGATGTATTTATACATGTTAATTAGATCCCCTCTAAGGCGTCTTTTCTCTAGACTAAATAAACCCAGTTTATCTAACCTTTCTTGATAAGTGAGACCTTCCATCCCACGTATCAATTTTGTTGCTCGTCTTTGCACCTGCTCTAAAACTGCAATATATTTTTTGTAATGTGGTGCCCAGAACTGAATTCCATATTCCAGATGTGGCCTTACTAGAGAGTTAAACAGGGGCAATATTATGCTAGCATCTCGAGTTTTTATTTCCCTTTTAATGCATCCCAAAATTTTGTTAGCTTTAGCTGCAGCGGCTTGGCATTGAATACGATTACTTAACTTGTTGTCGATGAGTACTCCTAAGTCCTTCTCCAAGTTTGATGTCCCCAACTGTATCCCATTTATTTTGCATGGTGCTAGACCATTGGTACGATCAAAATGCATGACTTTACATTTTTCAACATTGAATTTCATCTGCCATGTATGTGCCCATATAGCTATCCTATCCAGATCCTGTTGCAATATGACACTATCTACCTGAGAGTTGATGATTCTGCACAATTTTGTATCATCTGCAAAAATAGCAACATTGCTCACTACTGCATCTACTAGGTCATCAATAAATAAATTGAAGAGAACTGGACCCAGTACAGACCCCTGTGGGACCCCACTGCTAAGTCTCCCATTTTGAGTATGTTACATTGACAACAACTCTTTGTTTTCTGTCCATTAGCCAGTTCCCTATCCATGCACACAGACTCTTCCCCAGTCCTTGCATCCTCAACTTTTGCACCAGACCTTTGTGTGGAACAGTGTCGAAGGCCTTTGCAAAGTCCAAGTATATCACATCTACAGCATTGCCACGATCCACATTAGCGTTCACTACCTCATAAAAGCTGAGCGTGCAAATATGGTTTTAACATAAAATATAAATCCCCTCCACCCCATTATAAGCCGGAGTGTCCCAAATGTAAACATCTTAATGCGACTATGTTTCACTGTCTATGGGAATGCCCTATTATTATGCGGTTCTGGAAACAGGTGCAGGACTATGCGAAGCAAGTTTGCAAGTATAATTTGCCTAACGATGTTCAATTATTACTCTTCAATTACTATAAAGCTGCAGAACGTGAAGAACCCCAAGAAAGGGAGACTCCCACAAACCCCTCTATGTTGCTACATCTAATGTTAATAGCGGCAAGGAAGACTATATATAATAGGTGGATATATCCAACCCCCCCATCGGTGGCTGATGTTCAGGAGGAATTACTCCATATGTTCTACCTGGATACGTTAGGGACCCTCATGCATAAGGACAAGATGACTAACAAACTATTTAAAACATGGGAAAGATTTATCATATATGCATTTTCTCCACAGGAAATTAGTGGCATTATGGAACCTTTTAAGTACACAGAGTGGTATGCTATTAGAGACCTGGAGGGCAACTTGGGGAAATTGAAAGTTTGAAAGAAAACAGGGGACACGCGTATACCCATGATTTAAAGGGATCTATTGAAACTATCATTGCTATTTCTAGACATTTTAGAGTGCTTCTCAGTGATGGGGGCTGACGACGAGGGAGGGAATCTTTGAGGAATGGTGTGGGAAGGGGTACAAGGGTAGACAAACGGCTTATAGCATAGGACATGCTTTCCAAAAAACTATGAGGATTGCTATAAGTTTAGTAACAGGACGAATACGCTGCATGTCATGTAAATGTAACAAATGTTGTTATTTCAGGTCTCCCTTGAGGAGGGTTGTATCTTCTTTAAAAATCAATAAAATATGTTTAAAAAAAAAAGAAAAAAAAAAGCTGAGCATATTAGTCAAACAGGACCTGTCTTTAGTAAACCCATGTTGATGCTGAGAAATAAGATTGTTTTCTACTATGAAGTCATGTATAGTATCTCTTAGTAACCCCTCAAATAGTTTGCATACAACTGATGTTAAGCTTACAGGTCTATAATTTCCTGGATCTGATTTTTTGCCCTTCTTACATAATGGGAAAACGTGGGCTGTACGCCAATCCACTGAGACTCTGCCAGTTGAAAGAGAGTCACAAAAGATAAGATAAAGGGGTTTATCTATAACTGAAGATTGAGACTCTTCTGCATCTGTAATTTGCAAGCGTGCCGTTTCCTTTGTGAAGACAGAAGCAAAGAAAGCATTTAATAACTCTGCCTTACCTTGGTCATCCACCATTGAGTTCCCACCCTCATCCTTTAGGAGTCCTATACAATCAACCTTTCTTTTTTTTTTAGAGTACTTGTAAAACCTTTTTGGGTTAGATTTGATATCCCTAGCGATTTGATTTTCAGCTTCGATCTTTGCCAGCCTAATTTATTTTTTACAATTTTTATTGCACTCCTTGTAATTGCTTAGTGCAGCCTCGGCCCCCTCCTGTTTTAGGACCTTATAGGCATTCTTTTTCCTTTTCATTTTATCTCTAACCTTTCTATTCATCCATAGAGGCCTTTTTTTATTCCTAGACATTTGAAAAAATGCTATGTAGATAACTAGAACATGGCAGAGACCAGGTCAAGAACGCCTGCCTGCAGACCTTTACCAAGTGAAAACATTTGGTGCATCATGAAACCAACAAATAGGACAAAGGAAATCCCAAAATGTTGAGTAGCCGAAATCCTATTTCAGGCATGAAGGGGATATTTAATTTCCAACACTACTTCTAGTCAGAGTGTTAAAAAATGTGATGTTACACAATGTGACACACTCCTTGTCCCAGTTCTCCTGAAACATGTTCATCAGACGCTGTAACATGGAAACAGTGGGGACAGGAGACAGTAGTGGGTAGCGCCGATCTGAGGTCTGGGCTATGTGAGCTGACTAGCACACTCCTATTTCCTTAAAGGGACCCTGAGCAATTGGGTAAATTTAAAATTGGTACTCACCTTAGGCTCCTTCCAGCCCAACGTAGGCTGTGAGGTCCCCCGGTGTCCTCCTGGCTCTGTTCTGGGTTCCTCTGGCGGCTCAGTTACCAGCGACACTCCCGCTGAGCCTTGACTTCCTGATCGGCGACACTCCTTGTCATCAAAGTGTCCGGCGTGACAGTACTGCGCATGTACGGTCCATAGTTAGAAAACCGTGCATGTGCAGTACTGTTACGCCGGCCGCCACGATGACGTGTAGTGGCCGGCTTGATGACGAGGAGCAGCACCGATACTGTTATGGAAATGGAATAAAGATCTGGAACAAAGTGAAATGTATAGACCTGACTCCAGACAAGCTCACAAATCTCCTTCACTGTGCTCCTCTGACAGCATGCATGAGAGGAGGTAGACAAGCTGATCAGAAGAGGTAACAGGTAGTCTACAACTGTAATATTTCTGTAATAAAACTAGGAGTCAGGGAGATATGTATACACCACTCCTGACTGGCTGCTTATGATGTTACACTTCTGGCTCTGCAGCATGTCCAGTTCCAAAGCTCTGGCTGGTCTGTGCTGTCCATCCTGGTAGAGGGAGACACACTGAAAATGCCTAGCACACATTGCTGGTAACCTAACCCCTAACCACCACCTGAATATAATTTTTTCAGCAAGGTGATTATTAAACTATACACTGAGGCGTTGGTAGCAACCCCCCTGTGCAGGAAAATGGTCCAGTCCTGCAAGGCTGTCACTTTCTGTAACTGGAAACGTTGGGATTATTTTTACAGCAGAAAAGCTGAGCTGTGTGATGAAAGAAATTGTTCCTAGTACTTGTGGTAATATGTGCCCTAACATAAAGCATTTAAAAAAAAAAAAAAAAAAACCGACAAGTTGTTTATCAATAGTTGTCCTTTAAGCTGGGAGGACTGTACCTCAACAGAGCACAGTTTTCAATTTTTACTAAATAGTGAAAGTAACATGATAGAATAAGTTGCATAAAAGGTGAATGTAACAAGTTTATATTTTCATAAGAAAAGTAAGCCAAAACATGTCTGATACTAAATTACATATAAAAAATATACTGTATGAGGTAAAAAGGGTGTGTGGCCATTATGATTCTCACCTGTGTACATAGCCTATCTGATGAACACTATGAACTGCAAGAATAATTTCTCCCAGATAAAACTGAGCCATACTTTCGTCAAATTGCTCATCATATCGGTTTAGTAAAGACAGGAAATCGCCTCCTGGCTGATACTGCATGACCTGTGACATACATACAATATTCACACAGATTAAAGTCAACAAATCATGAAAGTAAAGGACAGATTCATACTAGCAGAAATGTTCATACATAACGTTGATTCCATAGCTTTTTAACTACTGCACATATCTTTTTAACTACTGTACATTGTTAGTCATAATAATACTAAGTAAAATAGGTGGCTAAAATAAATCAAGAATTCTGAACTCTGAATCCTGTAACAATACATAATAAAACCCAGATTATCCCAGGGATGATCAATATATTCATTAAATATATCAGTATTCCGAGTTCATGCGGGATTATGTAAATTCGTATGCAAATATATGCAGCTTGAAAATGGACCACTCAATTTAAACATAGGTGGGACTTGATTGGTAAAAGGAGAGAGTAAGGAGACATCTTACTTGAGGGACAAAAGCAGTTGAACAGAAAAGCTCAATGTGTTTTATCTCTATTCTTTAAAAGGACCTTTGTCACGAAAATCTTAAAATTTAAAATGTGTAAACAAATACAGTTAAGAAGTACGTTTCTCCTGGAGAAAAATGAGCCATAAATTACTTTTCTCCTATGTTGCTGTCACTTATAGTAGGTAGTAGAAATCTGACAGAACCGACAGGTTTTGGACTAGCCCATCTCCTCTTGGGGGGTTCACAGGGATTTCTTTATTTTCAAAATGCATTTAGTGAATGGCAGTTGCTCCGTCCAACTGTCAAAAAAGTGTATTGTGAGCATGGAGGCTGGCCAGCATCTTTGTATAAATCTTTTTCAGGATTCTAATGCTGAGAACTCCCCTATGGAGAAATGGACTAGCCCACAACCTGTCGGTAATGTCAGATTTCTACTGCTTACTGTAAATGCCAGAAACATAGGTGAGAAGTAAGTTATGGCTCATTTTACTCAGGAAGAAACGTACTTTCTGTAATTTCTGTACGTTTATGTTTTAAATCAGTGTTTCTCACCACGCGGTTCGCATACCCCAGGGGGTACACGAAACCACAGACTGAGGTACACAGCCAGGAGGGGTCGCAGCGCAAAACAGGGGAGCATGTCCACACATAGCGGCGGAGAGGGGGGTCCACTCCCCCCCCTCACCTTAGGCTCCCCCGTCAGCGCTTCCCCCTCCGACACTCATTAATAGCAGCAGCAGCATGGTAAAAGGAATGCGGACTTTCTTCTGCGTTCCACGCCACAGTTCCTTCTCTGTCAGAGATGATGCTACTTCCTGTTTATCAGGAAGTAGTGTCAGGCTCAGAGAAGATCGGACCTCCAGCGTGGAACGCAGAAGTAAGTGTGCATTCCTTTTACCATGCCGCCACTGCTATTAATGAGTGTCGGAGGGGAGAAGCACTGAGGGGGGAGCCCAAGGTGAGGGAGGGGACCCGCCTCCCCGCTGCTATGTGTGGGCATGCTCCCCCGTTTTGCACTGCGTCCCCCTCCTGGCTAAACTGAGGGCGCCCGTGCCCGTGCCTGGCTATACTGGGGGAACCTATACCTAGCTATACTGGGGGCACCTATACCTAGCTATACTGGGGGCACCTATACCTAGCTATACTGGGGCACCCATGCCAGGCTATACTGGGGGGTACCCATGCCTAGCTATACTGAGGACACCTATACCTAGATATACTGTGGGCACCCACCCATGCCTGGCTATACTGGGGGCACTTATACCTAGCTATACTGGGGGCACCTATACCTAGTTATACTGGGGGCGGGCACCCATACATGGCTATCTATATTGGGGGCACCTATACCTGTAGTGGGGTGTGTGTGTGTGTGTGTGTGTGTGTGTGTGTGTGTGTGTGTGTGTGTGTGTGTGTGTGTGTGTGTGTGTGTGTGTGTGTGTGTATATGTGGGGGGTACTTGGCTGGAAGTGAATCGCAATAGGAGGCACTTGGGTCGAAAAAAGTTGAGAAACACTGTTTTAAATCACCCAATTTATGATTTACTACTTTACATAAGTAGTACTACCTAGTATCTTTGGTTGGTACAAGTATATTAGTATTGGTGACTTTCTATATATCTTCTTTTCTACATTGTCATTTACCAGATAGAGGAGCTCTTTATCCTGAAAGGCATATTGTAGTGTAGGTATCCAAGGACTATTGTGATAACTCAGAATAGATCGTTCTTCTTCAAAAAATGAAACCTAAACAAAAAACAGTAGAAAGTCTGTGAACCTGGAAATGGACACCATCCTATATAATGAACCCCAAGTGTCCCTGCGTCATCCTGTCTCTGTGTCCGTGTGTTGTGCTACTGCGCATTGACAGGACGGACAGAAGGACGGGGCCAGGGAGCCGTGCGAACAGGTGCGTAGATGTGCGTAGATGTGCGGGGGACTGGTGTGCGCGCATGCAGCGGTTTGAAGAGACCAAGAGCCCGTTTTTAAACGGGCTTAGGTCTACTAGTCACAAAATATTTGATTACTTGTAAAGGGTCTCTATATCAATATAATTTATTTCTAAAGAGGTTGTTTATAAAGGATTTTTACCACAGTGAATAAATTACCAAGGCCTGATTCACACAGCAATTTTGCATATGTGCATGATTCAGAAACACGAGAACTGACAGTCCATGTTAATCAATGTGCTTATTCACATCAAATACATTTTACCACCTGATTAGCTCATCTACCCCCTCTAAATTCATGACTCCTCTCCTCACAGTTTAATAGCTGTATGATCACTCAGTGAACACAGCTACAGCCATAATTCTGATTACAGCCTATGGCGGCGCCAGCTGTATCCAAATATCCTGTGTCGTTTTAACAGTGCTCACACTAAGAGGGCCGGAGGACCATCTCTTTCCTCTGCTTTACAACCTGTTCAGAACTGCAGGCTCTTTGTGCCGCTAACCATCGAACCCATGGATGTCACTGTTCTTGTTAAGTTCACCACTTCAGTCTATCTGGACGCATATATCCGTCCAGATAGACTGTGCTGCTGCCTGAGGCGCGCTCCCGCTGCCTGCCATTAACCCCCAATCAGTGAATGGGAATATAATTCCCATTCACCGATCTAAGTCCACTGCAGAAAAACTGACGGTCATTTCTGCAATAAAAAAAGTTTCCCGTCCTCTTTGTAGTTCCTGGAAGCGTGATCGAACGCTTCCAGGACATTTTTGACTGTGGTCATCTTGTGGCCAAATAGTAAACTACACCCACATACATTTTTTATTAAAGTATTGCATTATTTTACATTTAAAATAAATCGGTTTCCCTCCCACACCAAAAATTACCCAAAAACATTTTTTAATAAAAAAAAAAAACAACAATTAAAAAAAAAAAACTCACACACCATGGTAAGGGTTTTACCACCATATGAGCCATACAGTAGCAACCCCCCCCCCCCCCCTCCTCTCCCCGATGATATATTGGAGAAAAGGTAAAGATTTCTCATTGGACAAGGGTTATCAGCTGCTGATTGGGATGAAGTTCAATCCTTGGTTACTTGTAACGATCGGTGTCAGCACACAGAGAGAATCTGATTATTGGCGATCTGCAGTATCACCAAGAATACAGATTATACCTGATTATTGATGATCTGCAGAATCACCGATAATCCAAGTATAACTAACCTCTGGACACCTTTATAGTGTGAGTGTTTGGTGCAACAGTAATTACTTTGAGTAAGACCACCTGAGGGGCAGGTGGTCTTTGGCAGTACGGGCGAAACTGCCTTTCGGAAAGCACAACAACCTTCCAGCAGCCTGAGACCTCCCAGTGGGCGGAGTCCCAGGGTGAAGGTAGGAGGGACCTGCAAGTGAGTGACACCAGAAGGTGGATGTAACTAGCAGGTCTGGAGACTAGCTCTTAAAGAGAGAGATAGCTCTCGAGGTCGGGCAAGCCAGGTCGGCAACACACAGACAGATAAAGTACAAAGACAGAAGACTGATTCGGTATCCAAGGCAGGCAGGTTTTGGCAACAGGTAATCAGATATACGAAGGTACCGAATCAGAAAGCAGAGGGATAGTCAGGAATGCAAAAGGTCATAACAGATATAAACAATGCCTAGTCTTGGGTGTGAGGTCCGTGGTCTCGACACCCTGGAACTAGTCTGAAGTATAACAGAATGATAACACAGCGTTCCTAATCTTGTGTGTGAGGTCCGTGGTCTCGACACCCTGGAACTAGTCTGAAGTATAACACAATAAATACACAGAAGTAATCTGGCTCAGTGTGAATTCCCAGGTCCTCCTGGTTCTAACACACTGTGGGATCTGACTAAGGTCTGAGTGCTTCCACGTAAGTGTTCGCAACGGCAGACAACCTGAGACTGGCCAGCAGTGGCTATATATAGAGCAGCGCTCTCGGGCGCCGCCCATCAGCAATCGACCAATAGCCACTTGCCTTTGAGGTCAGCTGACCAACCCGGTCAGCTGACCCCTCTTCGTTTGTCATAAAGGTTCTGCCTCTCCGCGCGGGCGTATTCCTCAATCTGTGTGAACTAACAGACCCAGCCACACCAGCCGCTTGCTGCTGCGGACAAACCGCCGCGCTAAACACGGAATCAGCCGCCTTGCCGCCAGTACATGCGGCGGCTTTTCCGCAATTTCTCACAGTACCCCCCCCTGAGGAGTGAACTCCGGACACTTCCCACCAGGCTTTCCAGGATGCAGGTCATGGAATTCTTTCTTTAATTCCTCTGCGTGCATACGACAGTCTGGCACCCAGGTTCTATCCTCAATGCCACATCCCTTCCAGTGCACCAGATACTGCACTGAGTTCTGCACAAGCCGTGAATCCAGAATCTTTTCAACCTCATACCCAGGTTGGTCATCAATCAACACGGGGGGGGGGGGTTGTTTGAGCGGAATCCACGTGAACTGCCGGCTTGAGCAAGGACACATGGAATGATCTCACACCACGCATGCTGGTAGGGAGATCAATGAGATAAGTGACATTATTGATCTTTCTGGTCACTGGAAAAGGACCCACAAATCTAGGGCCTAGTTTGGGTGACAGCTGCTTCAAGGCCAAGTGTCGTGTAGACACCCAGACCAAGTCCCCTGGAGTGAATTCCCATTCTATGGAACGTCTCGTCAGCCTGTTTTTTCTGGTTCTGAAAAGCCCTCCCCAAATTCCTTTTGACTATTCCCCAGGTTTGCTTCAAGGACTTCTGCCATTCATCCAGGGCTGGAAATGGAGTAGAAGTCACTGGCAATGGAGCAAACTTAGGTGAGCTTCCTGTCACCACCTGAAATGGGGAAAATCCTGACTAGGAGCTTTTCAGGTTGTTGTGTGCAAATTCTGCAAACGGCAAGAATTTAACCCAGTCAGTTTGTGCATCCGCAACATAGCATCTCAGAAACTGTTCCAGGGATTGATTGACTCTTTCGGTCTGGCCATTGGTCTGTGGGTGGTAGCCTGATGAAAATGAAAGTTCCATGTCTAACTGATGGCAAAACGCCCTCCAAAATTTAGATACAAATTGGACTCCCCGATCTGACACTATATTTTCCGGAATGCCATGCAGCCGGAAAATGTGCTAGGTGAAAAGATCAGCTAATTCCTGGGCCGAGGGGAGTCCTTTCAGAGGGACAAAGTGAGCCATCTTACTGAAACGATCGACTACCACCCAAATGACCGTCATACCCTCAGACCTGGGGAGTTCACCCACAAAATCCATGGACAAATGGGTCCAAGGTTCACTGGGAACAGGTAAGGACTGTAATGTTCCAACTGGTGCCTGACGTGAAGGTTTGCTTCTAGCACGTACTGCACACTCTCTCACAAACTCTTTACAGTCTGTTGCCAATGACGGCCACCAAGCACATCTAGCAAGAAGATCCTGAGTTCTGGTGGCCCCAGGATGCCCAGCATTCTTGTGGGAATGAAACAGCTGCAGTAGTTGTAGGCGAAAAGACAATGGTACAAACAACACCCCCTCAGGCTTTCCCTCTAGAACATCCTGTTGAAATGGACTCAAAGTGACAGTCCAGTCCTTCCAGGTTTCAGTGGCCGCCAGGACCATTTTTTGCGGGATAATGGTCTGAGGGTTGTGCTGTCTCGGGCTCAAAACACCTGGATAAGGCACCTGCCTTGATGTTCTTACTACCAGGGGTATACGTGATTACAAATCTGAATCTCGAAAAGAATAACGACCACCGGGCCTGTCGGGGGCTAAGTCTCTTAGCGCCCTCAATGTACTCCAGATTTTTGTGGTCAGTGTAAACGGTAATTGTGTGTTCTGCCCCTTCTAGCCAATGACGCCATTCCTCAAAGGCCAACTTGATGGCTAGAAGTTCCCGGTTGCCTATATCGTAGTTTTTCTCTGCGGGTGAAAATCTACGAGAAAAATAGGCACAGGGGTGAAGTTTCCCCTGCAATCCAGAACGCTGAGACAGCACAGCCCCCACCCCTACCTCTGAGGCATCAACCTCCACGATAAAGGGAAAGGTGACGTCAACATGTTTCAGTATAGGGGCAGAAAAGAACAATTTCTTCAAGGTGGAGAAAGCAGCATGGGCCTCTGGGGACCAGTGATGAGTGTCTGTACCTTTCTTGGTGAGACTGGTGAGGGAAGAGATCACCGTGGAGTACCCCTTTATGAACCTCCTGTAGTAGTTGGCGAACCCCAGGAATCTCTGAAGTGCCTTCAGGCCCACAGGCTGAGGCCACTCCAAAACAGCAGAAACTTTTCCAGGGTCCATAGAGAGACCGGAGGTCGAGATTATGTACCCCAGAAAGGCAACAGAGGTCACTTCGAAAATGCATTTCTCCAGTTTAGCATACAGCATATTCTGTCTCAACTTCCGTAGCACAAACCTAACAGGTTTCCTGTGTTCTGAGAGATTGGATGAAAAGATCAATATATTGTCTAAATACACCAAGACGAATCTGCCCAATACCTCTCTGAACACCTCGTTAATCAGCTCTTGGAAGACGGCCGGAGCGTTGCACAACCCGAAGGGCATCACTAGGTACTCGTAATGCCCGTCGGGCGTGTTAAAGTCCGTCTTCCATTCATCACCGTCCCTGATACGCACAAGGTTGTATGCACCCCTCAAATCCAGTTTTGAGAAAATCTTAGCATTGGTGACCTGGGTAAACAAATCGTCAATTAAGGGCAAAGAGGAACGATTTTTTACTGTAATCTTATTCAAACCCCGATAATCGATGCATGGCCGGAGGCCTCCATCCTTTTTTTTTTCACAAAAAAGAATCCTGCCCCTGCTGGTGAGCGAGAGGGGCGAAAAAAACCCTTTGGCTAAATTTTCTCGGATATACTCCTGCATGGCCAATTTCTCTGGCCCAGACAGATTATAGAGATGACCTCTAGGGGGCATACAACCAGACCGGAGATCGATGGGACAATCAAAGGGACGGTGAGGAGGGAGTTTATCAGCTGACCTGGGACAAAATACGTCCACAAATTCTGAATACTGGCTCGGCAAACCTTCCACTTGAATCTTGGTGTTACCCAAGGTTACCTTTGCTAAACAATGCTGATGACAATGGGGAGACCAACTTGTTAGCTGACCTGAGGCCCAATTGATCTGAGGAGAGTGAAGCTGTAACCATGGCATGCCAAGAATGACTGTGGAAGTTGCCATTCGCAGAACCAGAAACTGTAGACTCTCATTGTGTAACACCCCTACCGTAACCCTTAACTCTGGGGTCTGAGACAGAGGGTGGTTGATCTGCAGAGGAGAGTCGTCTACTGCCGTGACCCGAATCTGTTGTTTCAAAGGGGAAATAGAAATCCCTAATTTCTTAGCAAATTCGTAATCCATAAAATTGGCTGCTGAGACAGAATCTAGGAAGGCCTCAGTGGCCACTGTTTGATCTCCCCAGGAAATAGTACAAGGGAGAAGCAAACGTTTATCGTCTAGAGGTAAAGACTGTGCGCCTAGGGTATTACCTCCGACTACACCAAGGCGGCAGCGTTTCCCGACTTTTTGGGACAATTCTGCACTCGGTGACCCTCCTCTGCACAGTACAAACAGAGCTGTTCTGCTTTTCTACTCCACCTGGGACAATCTTGACCGACCAATCTGCATCACTTCTGGTGGAGGTGAAACGGGTGGAGAGGAGGCGTAGGAAACATATCTCACATTGTTTCTACCCCGAGTTTGTCTCCGGTAACGTAAACGCCGATCAACTCTGATTGACCCAGCATCAGATCAGACACTGCATCTGACAACCCTGACAGAAAACAATCCAGAAGTGCAAATGAATCCCATCTAGCTGAAACTGCCCATTTCCTGAACTCAGCTGCGTAAACCTCAACCGGATCAATGCCCTGCCGCAAAGTCTTAGGCTTCCGCTCAGCGGTAGAGGCGATGTCCGGATCATCATAAATTACAGCCATGGCTTTAAAAAATTCCTCAACTGATGTTAGGGCCTCATTCCCTGTCTGAAGCCCATATGCCCAGGTCTGGGAATCCCCTGACAGCAGAGTCTTGATAAACATAATTCTCTGTGCCACGGTTCCCGATGAATTAGGTCTTAACCCAAAGTACGATAACACTCGATTTCTAAAATTCTGAAAGTCAGATCTGTGACCAGAAAACTTTTCGGGCACAGGCATACGCAAGTCTGTACCTGGAGGAGATCGCACTACATTCACAGCCGCCTGTAGGACTTGCGCAGACCCAGACAAGGCATTGATCTGGGTCTGATGACTGCCCAGCACATGGATGAAATTTTCCACCGAGGTGGTGAGTGCATTCAGACGGCTGGTAAGTGCGTCCATTTGGTTTTGGTCTGCCGTTCTGTAACGATCGGTGTCAGCACACAGAGAAAATCTGATTATTGGCGATCTGCAGTATCACCAAGAATACAGATTATACCTGATTATTGATGATCTGCAGAATCACCGATAATCCAAGTATAACTAACCTCTGGACACCTTTATAGTGTGAGTGTTTGGTGCAACAGTAATGACTTTGAGTAAGACCACCTGAGGGGCAAGTGGTCTCTGGCAGTACGGGCGATACTGCCTTTCGGAAAGCACAACAACCTTCCAGCAGCCTGAGACCTCCCAGTGGGTGGAGTCCCAGGGTGAAGGTAGGAGGGACCAGCAAGTGAGTGACACCAGAAGGTGGATGTAACTAGCAGGTCTGGAGACTAGCTCTTAAAGAGAGAGATAGCTCTCGAGGTCGGGCAAGCCAGGTCAGCAACACACAGACAGATAAAGTACAAAGACAGAAGACTGATTCGGTATCCAAGGCAGGCAGGGTTTGGCAACAGGTAATCAGATATACGAAGGTACCGAATCAGAAAGCAGAGGGATAGTCAGGAATGCAAAAGGTCATAACAGATATAAACAATGCCTAGTCTTGGGTGTGAGGTCCGTGGTCTCTACGCCCGGGAACTAGTCTGGAATATAATATGATGGTACAGAGTATCCCTAGACTTGGGTGTGAGGTCCGTGGTCTCGACACCCTGGAACTAGTCTGGAGTATAACAGAATGATAACACAGCGTTCCTAATCTTGGGTGTGAGGTCCATGGTCTCGACAACCTGGAACTAGTCTGAAGTATAACACAATAAATACACAGAAGTAATCTGGCTCAGTATGAATTCCCAGGTCCTCCTGGTTCTAACTCACTGTGGGATCTGACTAAGGTCTGAGTGCTTCCACGTAAGTGTTCGCAACGGCAGACAACCTGAGACTGGCCAGCAGTGGCTATATATAGAGCAGCGCTCTCGGGCGCCGCCTATCAGCGATCAACCAATAGTCACTTGCCTTTGAGGTCAGCTGACCAACCCGGTCAGCTGACCCCTCTTCGTTTGTCATAAAGGTTCTGTCTCTCCGCGCGCGCGGGCGTATTCCTCAATCTGTGTGAACAGACCCAGCCACACCAGCCGCTTGCTGCTGTGGACAAACCGCCGCGCTGGACGCGGAATCAGCCGCCTTGCCGCCAGTGCATGTGGTGGCTTTTCCACGATTTCTCACATTACTGTTCCTCTTTAAACGCCTGTCATTCCAAGTTTAGTTTGAAGTCCGTTTACAACAGGGTGTTGTGCCTTCATATCTAGTTCAAGTTCACGTGAGAGAGCAAAATTATCTAAAAAGCTTGTATACATTAGCCCTTACCTTCAAGGAAGACTGAAATAGTAATCTTCCCACCTCACAATGCAATGCCCCTGCCAGACATCACTTTTTCTGTTGATGGCACTTCCATAACACCTGTCCCCCAGGCTCGCTGTCTAGGTGTAATTTTGGACTCAAATCTCTATTCAAACCTCACATTAACAAACTATCCTCCTCTTGTTGCCTCCACCTAAAAAAACATCTCCAGCATCTGCCCTTTCTAACACAGGACACTACCAAACTTCTGGTGCATGCCCTGATTATTTCCCGACTAGACTATTGCAACTAACTGCTCTGCGGTCAACCCTGCCAACCGTTTAGCCCCGCTACAGTCTATCATGAACTCTGCTGCACGGCTCATCCACCTCTCCTCCCACTTCTCCAGCCAATGCCCCTCTGTCAGTCCCTTCACTAGCTGCCAGTTACACAAAGGATACAATTTAAAATCCTTAAGGCCCATACACACGTCGGATTTTTGCAAACGACCCGTCGTTTGAACGTTACGTCGTTCGCACGTCAAATCCGGCGTGTGTACAGACTATCGTTCGGGTGATAAGACTGGTGGATCGCTGAAAACCAGTCTTATCACCCGAACGATCGCAAAAATCCGACGTGTGTATGGGCCTTTACTCTCGCCTACAACTTATTTCCAGATACCATCCTACACGCAATCTCCGCTCTGCTAACGATAGCTTTCTGTCTTCTTCCCTGATCACCTCCCACTCCCGCTTACAAGACTTCTCTCCTCTGGAACACTCTCCCTCAACACTTCCGCCACTTATCCACACTTACTATATTTAGGCGCAATCTGAAAACTCACCTTTTCAGGCAAGCATACTCTCCTACCTAGGACACCTTGCCCACTAACCACCATTTCTACCACTCCACACACAGCTTCCCTTTACCTACTGTCCTATACCTTAAACATTTAGACTGTAAGGCCTTTTGGCCAGGGCTTTCTTCCCCTTTTGACTCACAATGCTGTGTAATGGGTGCACATACCTCCCACCCCTTGTAAAATATGTAGTTAATTTGTTCACTGCTTTAGCTGTTACACCCTCTTGTCTTGTATCAACTGTTGTATTGTATACTTTGTATTGTTATACCCTGTACGCTATTGTACAGTGCCACAGAAGATGCTGGCGCTATATAAATCAATAATAATAGTATCCAAATTTATTGCTACTAATAAATATGTATTTCTAGAGACTGCCATAAAAACAAATAAACCGGATAACTTACAAGATGAAGCATAAAGAATACAGATTCCTTAAAAAGAAAAACAGCAAAGCACCTGTTCCTGAGCTAGCAGTGCTTTCTTCTTCATCACTTTCATAGCAAAGATATCTCCAGTCAGTTTCTCTCGGACAACATGCACATCTGCAAAGTGACCTCGTCCAATGACATTCTTTACTTCAAAGTCCTTCACGCCAGGCTGCAGCTCACGCAAATCTGTGATAATGTCGGAATCTAGAACAAATCATAAGTGTTACAGACTACCCAGCAAGCTCATGGTAAACCAGAACTCATTGGCGCGTGTAAGGGGCTACAAAGGACCAAAAAGCCCTCTTACTAAACTGTTAAGCAAAACAAAAGTTTGCCTTATTAAAACAGAAGGAATTTCCAATAATTCAGGTTGGAGTAAGCATATGAGGTCTCCCACAATGCATCACTTGCTGAACATGCAAATTATTTCTTGTATCCTTGTCAAATCACAAACAAATGCAGGCAGCTTGGACACATCTGCTGCAGTACAGAGAATATTTCAGCCTACTTCATTGTAATGAAATATAAAGCAGAACAAGGTGTTTGAGGAGTTTCCTATCGAGAGTATGCATGCACCCTTTCCTACAATGGTGCAGGTAAAAATACATTTCTAGTAATTGAACAGCTTTGACAATGCTGCTGGATACCTCCAGCTGCGATCAGGTATATTGGGACAAACATAAGAATTGGCAGCTCCTATGCATGGGGTTGCATTAGCAATTTTTTTAAGCTCTTGGCAAAAAGATGAGTTCAAAGGAATGGAGAAGACCACTTATCCACTACACTATCAAAACAGTTGTTATGGTAAAGTAAGACAAGAAGGGTAGTACTGCAATCAGAGCACTAGCCCTGCTGTTAAGGTAGCCATACATATAGCGATGATGGACAGATTCGACCAAGAGACAAAACTCTCCAATCAAATCTGATTAGAGAGAGATCTGTCAGCTACCCATACACCGCAGGCTGATTCCCAACCAATTTCATGCTGAAATAGATCAGGAATCACCTTGTGACGCCTCATTGCTCACCCAACGCTTTCCCCCCTATTGTTTAATGTGTCCCTCCAATACCTAGTGCACTCTATAAATTACATGTCCGAAGCCTCCACTCCTTTGAGGCTCCTTCCGCCATCCATGCATGCACACCACGTGATTGCCTAGTGCCTAGGACGCATGTGTGATGTCACACACACGTTACTACGCAACCATGTGGGGCGCCTGCATGTACGGCAGAGGGAGCGGCGGCCACGGACAGGTAATGTATAGAGTGCACTGAGCACCAGGGGGACACATTAAAAATTGGGGGAAAGCATTGAGGGTTTTGTTGTGTGTCCTGATATTGCTTGTCGTTACCGCTGCACACCCGATCGAGCAAGTCGGCCCTACATCTTGCAGCATGTTCCACTAATTAATGCGACCAATTTAGGCCCGAAATTGGTCGCATTGTCGGTCGGTCATGACTTGCATTTTCATCCCATTATAATAATTGAATCGGATGATCGATCAGCCACCAAGTCACCTGATGTATGGCCGCTTTTAGATTTGGTAATGGTAGCCAGTGTTCTCCCCAGGCTCTTTTAGCCGGGTGCTCCACCCGGCTAGATTTGGTGACCACCCGGCTGTCATCAGCTCACCTTCTCACCTCCTCCTATGCTGTAAGCAGAGTTGCCCTGCATTTTCATCTCGACCCACCCGGCTACTTTTTCATGCCACCCGGCTACTATTCCATGCCACCCGGCTGGAAAAAAATTCTGGGGAGAACACTGGTAGCAATTTGCATATTACTCTCCAGGGCATAGCTCTAAAGCACAAAACTAAGATCATGTTGTCATTTTTCATTGAATAGCATATTTTCAGCTATGCTGACCAGATTCACTCCCCAGTTAATTTGGAAGGGGAAAAAAAAACACCACTACAACTACAGATGACGACTCTGGACAGAGCTCGATGCAAATCCATAAGAAAGTGAAAGATATTTTTGGCATTCATAGTACGGTAATTGTTGTTTCCTTAAAACAAATGACTAGATAAACACAAATCTAGGTAACCTGACAAAAGTTCTGTTAAGATCATTTAGGTTATCCGATTGCTACTTTCTGCCTTATATAATGTCAGATAAGTAAAAGCAGACAAACATGGAACTTACATTTCTTGACAAAGTTGGATATATGTTTAATCTTCATTAATGCTGGGTTGTTGCATTCTTCAAAAAGAACATATAAAGCATCTAGAAGGCCTTCCCTGCTTAGTGCTGACAGCTGTTGCTGCTGCAGCTGACATGGTGACTTTCCCTAAAGAGATAAATCCCATAAAAAGATAAGTCTACAAAGCAAGCAATAGTGTTTGAAAAGTACAATATTTAGACAGCATATGTAGGGTTTGGCAGCTGAAAGACTTCAGAAAACTTAAATGATTGGACCAACCAGACTAATAAGCATTGAGTGCATAGCTCCTGTCATCAATAGGTTTTGAACAGGCATTCATAATAATCAAACTCAAGCTTGCAATACCAGTAAAGTTCTACATCGTAGTAGGGGGAAACAGTTTACATTTTTTAATTGCAGAGTCAGGTAGCACATTAGGTAGCCTTATTAGGGACTTTGTCTATTACTGTGGAAATGTTTGCACACAAAATTAGATGAAATAACAGGAGAAACATTAATCAGACTATTATAAAAACACTGGCAAGTTTGCTTTAAGGCTTGTTAAGCCACCCAGTAACAAGTAATTTATTGCAATGGTTTCCAGCACCTACGAACTGTGAGTATATACAGCAGGTGTGCCCGTTGTGTAGGTCATGCTCTACCGGTAGATCTCAAAGGCCTTTCGGGTAGATCCCACATCGCTGCCTTCGTGACGTACGCATCATACTCTTTGACTTGGATAAGCTTAGTGCGATATGCTGTCCTGAAGTTTTGCATAACAGTGTAGACGATTATGAGCAAGTTGAGGAGCCATACATTTAGAAGCATTATGTGCTACTACTAATTACAATTTTGCCAGACACTGAGCATGATATTCTAAAGGTGGCCACACACCATACAATTTTTTAAATATCTGTTCAATTTAAGAATTGCAATCAATTTTTCTGACTGATTGTAACATTTCAAAAATATGACCAATGTACCACACACCTATATTCCATTTTTCCCCAATTATGATAAAAATGATTGGATACTCTGACAAAATTGCTAGGGTGTGTATATTAATAAATTGGCAATCTAACACACACCATACAGTGTTTAGAAAGATTGAAGAAAAATATCTGGCATTCCGGATCGATCAAAATCGAAGAAAACGGGAAATCCGATCAGATTTTTCAGTCGAATGAAAAAAAAGCTTTAGATTTTTTCGGGAGATTCGATCGTTTTTATAGAATTACCGTAAAATCGGATAATTTTATTGTATAGTGTGTGGCCACCTTAAGAATGATATTGTGACACTATTTGGTCAAGCACTGTTGGCTTACCGAAGAAGACTCTGTGATATGCGTCTAATGGACTGGCAGCTTGTGGTAATCACTGATGGACTGCCGCTATGTAAATGCTGCAGTTCTGGCTTTCATCTGTACTTAGATTCTAGCGAGCAGATTATTTTTTCAAAGTAGCTTACAAGCTTAAAAAATGTTGGCATCTCTGATCTACATGTTACTTTAAGCCAACAGCGTGCATGCAGTTACGGATGGTCATGTCTAGGAGATCTCATGTAGAAGCATGTGAAATGTAAGTCTCATCATGTGCTGAAGCAGGATGTGATCACAGCAAATCAGAGCTTTGCAAATCTATCAGCTGATCAAACAAATCACATGCTCCACCATTAGTTCTACAAGACATGACCATCACTTCACGCAGTCATAAACTGTACAGCTACCTTGTGGCTGAAAAATTGCAATACAGAACACTTGGTAGTAGTACACTTCTCTTGGCAACTTCCCAAGACAACAGCTGGAGAAAACCTCAGAACTTACATAACAGTTGTATACTTTTTTTCCCCTACAGGTACACTTTAAAGAGTATATGGCTGTTGTGTGAGTTCTGAGGTTTTCTCCAACTGCTGCCAAGGGAACAGGCTTTTAAACATTTCCTACTGGTTCCTGGATTGTATGGAATGGTTATTGAATTTCATATCAAATTGTCCACCTCTTCTTTAGCAAAGTGTACTACTACCATGGCAGTTTTCAGCCACAAGTTAACTGCACAGTTTACAACTAGCCAGATTTGTTAGGGTTAAACTTGGTGTTTGAGCATGCATACGTTTTCTTGTGGTAAGCACTGTACAGTTTATGACTGTGTGTGAGCTGCAAACTTCCAGAGGGTCTCGGCGTCTAGTGGTGGTTGGAAGGAGGATGTGGGAAGCCCTTGGATGAGCCAGAGTTTCCCTCTACCAGCAGACGCAGGAGCTACGGGGATGGACAGTAGGGAGCGGGGGGGGGGGGGGGGGATCCCGATGAAAACAAGCACTGCCAGGATACTTCTCAAAGCGGACTTCCAGAGTAATTAGGAAAATCCTGCAGCCTTGCTGTAAAAAAAAAAAGAAGTTATAGTTACGTGCGATGTCTTGTCCCGCGAAGCTGTCCCGGCATCACTCGACTTCCGCGCCTGGCCCCGCCTCCCCCCTCTCCCCGGAGAAAAACGCCAAGCTATTTTCTGCAGTAATTCAGACCGAAATTCCACTGAAAGCAATTGGTCTCAAACTTTCTCCACTGGTACAGGGGTAAATGGACTCTGCACACTCATAAGCAAGTTCAAGTGCTGACAACAACCATAACAAAAATATGTATGAAGAATTAGACTGTTACTACGCCCTATAAGCAATGTCTGCAGAGGCATTAGCTAACATTTTGCATCATTCATTAAAGCGGTTTAAAACGGACAAAATTTTCAACAAAAATGTGTTTTCCTACTTTTTATAACCCAAACAATTATCATATTTGCTTTTGTGCACAAGTATTAATATTCATTTAGATATTATAACTTCCCAAAGTTCAGTTAATTTACTTTGAAAGCTGCTGGTGCATTTTATTTATAACTGTTCTCATTCTTATTTCTGATCTGTTTTTCACTTCAGCACTCATCAGCTGAAGTCCTGTACAGCCAGAGAATGTTTACATAAATCTATCAAGTAAATAATTATAAGCAGTTCAGATGTGGGTTCTCCCTGCAGAAGAAAAAGTCAGCCCTGTGATGTAACCCTTTGAATGCTGTTTTACTAAAAAAAAAAAAAAACATTGTTAGTATATTATATGCTGTAAATAATCTTTTAGAGCAAAGAAGAAATTCTGGGTTATATTCCGCTTTAAAGATTAAAGTTCTCACATGTATGAAGTCATCATGACATTAATGTTCTATTCCATAACTAATGTATATTTACGAAGTTACCACTTTCTATAATATGAAAAAGGGTATTTCAGTGCCCAAGTGACTTTGGCCTCAATTCACTAAGCTTATCTCCTGTCTTTAATAACGTTTCTAGAGTTATCACCATGGTGATAAGGCATCTAGTGTTCAAGAAACATTTTACCTCAGGCAAACCTAAAGTTAACTCTTCAATCCTTAAAATAACTCCAGAATTCTAAAGTTAAAGGAAGGCTGTTAATTAACCGCATGTGAAAATAACTAGAGGAGGTAACTTATGTAATGGAGAGATAAGATAACTCTCTCACTCTGCGTGGCAAGTTTTCTCTTGCCTCATCTCCAGCATGATCTTAGTGAATTGAGACCATTATTTGCTTAACACTTGCAGTAATTTAGAAGGCTGGGATGGCCACCATTGTGTAATGTGTAATGGTTGCATTGTGTAATGGTTGCATTGTGTAATGGTTGCATTGTGTAATGGTTACATTGTGTAATGCTGGGGGATACACGGTACGTTTCTGTACCATGTATCGACCAGATGATCCGGCCAGCTGATAATATTCAGCTGGCCCGATCATGCCGCTCGACCCGCGCCCGCTCGATTCCCGCCGGCGGACAATGGCAGGGAATGGAGCGGCTGATGAGGACCGCTGGCGGGGACGAGCGCGAATCGATCCGCGCTCACGCGGCTGGATTCGATCCAGCGGCTAATCGGCCGCCGGATCGACCTGTCTATGCCAGGCATTAGATTATAACTGCACATTTTATACTAACAGCAGCTCAAAGACTGCACTAAAAATCCTGTCGTAAGGTGAATAGAGCTTAACGGGCTAAAGGAGTAATTTACCAACTATTGTATTATCACAAAAAGGAATAACTGCCTCATGCAGTACAGTACTGAATGCTGTCCATGGTGAAATTGAATTTGTGTGAATAGTATTCCCTTTGGGCACAAGACATCTGAGTTGCAGGGAGTTAAATGAACTATGATGAAACCATACAAACATTAATGGATCACCTTAGAACAGGCATGGAACTACAAGTCCCACAACGCATTGCAGGAGTCTTACAGCCACAATCATGACTCATAAAGGCAAATGCATTGTGGGATTGTAGTTCCTTAACAGCTGGAGGGCCAAGTTTGCCCATGCCTGCCTTAGAACCATTTAGTATATATGCACCACTACCAGCATTTCCTTGTGATTCAGACCACCAATTCAAACTCAAGCAGGCATCATAACTACACGGTCAGGAGGCTGAGATGGCAACTACCAGCACACAGACAAAGAATAGGGAATACTAAAACTTCAAAAAAGCTTGAGCCTCTATCAAAACAATGTAAAATCATCACACAAACTTGCACACACCCACATGCAAAACACTCAGGCCCGTTTCACACTGGTGTGATGTGTTGGCCAATTTGGCAGCAGGCCAACGCTACGCCAGTGAAAGTCTATGGGCATGCTTACCTCGTGCGGTGGGATGCGTTCCCCCAGAAGTGCCCAAATCAAAAGGAGAACAGCATGTTGTCAGGCGGTGAACTGTAAGTCTATGGCGACGCAGCTTTGTTTACATTTTGCATGCGTGGAAGCGTATTCTGCCAATATACTTCTGCACAATTCTTATTTTGGCAACAGGAAGGGAGTGCTAAAGAGCCTCACTTCCTGCTTGGCCTGCAGCCAGAATGGAGGATACCGCACACTGCCGTAATCTCCAAAGGTTTTTGTGGCAGTGCGGTGCAATCAGACGATCATACCGCAAGTTAGTCGTGTCAAGCCAGCCTCAGTAAGTTTACACTTGAGGCTAAAATCCATTCCACAGAACTACTATTTAGAGCAAAACTTGACAATTAACCGAGACGGCCTGACTGGCTGCCTAGGCTGAGAACAGTCTATTGTGTGTACAAGGCTTTGGTGGGGATAATTTTCAGGGGCTCTACTTATCCAAGCCAGTCTTTCTGATTCCTAAAGTCATTATCTGCACATTCAAGCATTTCTTGAGCTCATGGGAACAGACGACACTGCTTTGTAAATGGAAAAATCAGTGTTCACCCCAGAATTTTTTTCCAGACGGGTGGCATGAAAAAGTAGACGGGTGGGGCAACTCTGCTTACAGCATAGGAGGTGGATGAGAAGGTGAGCTGATGATAGCCAGGTGCTCATCAAAATTAGCTGGGTGGTGCACCTGGCTAAAACAGCCTGGGGAGAACACTGATTAAAACATTTTCAAATGTAGACAAGAAATCACCCGACTGAAATTGTGTTATTTTTCTCTGAATATACCACGAATTGGATAAACTAAAATGTTTAGGCCAAGTTCACACTGCAAATTGCCAAATGCAATCACAATCATTGATTACTGAATGTAGTTTTGTTTTTAATTTGTTAGCAAGCAAGCACACATTCGGGGTAAAAAAAAAAAAAAAAATACAACACAAGGTGTACTCACCTGGGACTTCCTTCAGCCCCTGGCAGCCTATCTGTTTCACGCTGCGGCTCCCCTCCAGACGGTGTCCTGGGGTCCACTCTGTTGCAGATGTCTTCTACAAATGCACGAACGCGACGCTTTGGGTCACGTTCCCATGGCTGGGAGTGTTCTGCGCAGAATGCTCCAGGCTACTTGAGCACGGCCACGCACTCGTGCAGGAGATGTCTGCCTGGCGAGGTCGGCATCTGCAACGGAGGGGACTCCAGGATACTGTCTGGGAGTGGAGCTATGTCGAGGGACAGATAGGCTGCCAGGGTCTGGAGGAAGCCCCAGGTAAGTAGATCTTACCTGGGGCTTCCTCCAGACCCTGGCAGCCTATCGATAAGCAAAATCGCTGAAACAAAATGCTGTAGACAGTACTTTTGTGATTTAGAAAAAAAAAACTGCCATAGGATTGCATTAAGAAGGGCCTCTGCAATCAACAGCGATCAGAAAAATCCTAAAAAGCGCTTGTAGTGTGAAACTACCCTGTGAAGACAAACCTACCGAGGATAAAAGTGGGTTTATCATAATACATTATATATATATATATATATATATATATTATCATAATACTTTTTAACTCTTCTGTGACAAACAAGGTATAAAGATTGCTTAAATATTTTAGATTTTAATTCCATTACAAAGAAGAAACAGGCAGTACAACACTGTTCTACTTAAATACCTCATTTTACACCGTGGGAAGAAGAAAAAAAAAAAAAAAAGCCACCAAGACTGATCTTGCTAAGCTACTAACACATATACAGTACAAATACACAGAAATCACACATGAAAGCTACATACTCTACAATATCTAATAACTGGTATAGTGATACTTGTGAAATGTAGGCACCCTCTGTGGCCACCTTGTTTGCCCTGCTGGCACTCAATGAACAAAACCACAGGGTTGCCCCGTAACTGAACAACAGCTCTACATCAGTACAGACTCCTTATTAATGAATACTTGTTTTTGTTGCCGATATTCACTGTATGAGGCAGGATTGTAAATGGCATCTTTTCTGTAAAATAATACAGGCCTATTTATATAGCATAGTATTTCAAAATTCTGTACAGCTTGATTTTAATTTAGCACAACTAAGCTGTTTACTCTAGCCTGCATTTACGCAGTGATCATGGAAATTACCACTTAACCAAGAATCTTTCTTTATATTTTCCCCTATATCTGCTGTGAAAAGTGGTGGGCGGACTTAATTCCAAGCCTGGTCAAGAAATCTACCAAGTAATTATGTTGTACCCACTACTATTATTATCTATCTTTTATTTAAACTAGCACGGATTTCTCCCCACCGTTGTATGATCAGAAGCATAATCTGAACATACTAAACCACAATAGATAAATAAGTGACAAATAGTAGGTTTGTATCTGTAAATATACTCTTAAATACTACTGTACTCATCCAAGATTTTTCCAACATCCTCACATGCTGTAATATTGGACCACTTTATACCTGTATATACCCAAGTATAAGATACTTGCTTCACTTCTTAAAAGTACAGGGGGTCGACTTATACATGAGTCACGGGCAACACTGAGTAATGTGCTACTAATAGTGACATTCCAATTTGCAATTTACCCAGTGGTAAGTGATACTTTGAGGAAAAAACTGCTAAGAAAACACAGGTCTGATAGTCCTTCCCACAACAATTAACAAGGAAAGGGGCAGGGGGGAAATACTGGGCTGCATAAAAGGGAGTGAATAATTGCAGCACTTGGGAGGCTTAAAGGACACCCAAAGCGAAAATAAACTAATGAAATAAACAATTGTATCTATCTTCCTTCTCCTAAAAATGACCTTAGATATTACACAGTTTTATTTCATATTTTAATCTACTATTTAAGTGTTAACTGTTTTATTGTTGTCGCTCAATGACACGTTCATTAAAGTATGCCAGAGCTAAAATCTATGAACTATTGACCGTTTTATCTCTTTCCTGCTCTCAGAAGCCATTTTCTGCTAGGAGAGTGTTTTATAGTTGGAATTTCTTATCATTGAGGGTCACACTGTAGTCACTTCCTGTCTGAGTCAGGACTGAGTCAGCCACTTACATACCTGATATTTAACTCTTTCAGGCAGAGTAAGAAAAAAAGGGAACGTAGCACAGTTATTTGTGTGCTAGGCACTGTACATACCCATGTCTATCTCATGTCACTTCGGTTATCCTTTAACGAGGTATTGACTGCAGTTAAGGGATAGAAGGGGTTAATGTATTCAAGACTGTATGCATTGCAATCTTCAACCCCTTCTGGTCCCTAAGTGCAGACTTTAACTTTGCTGGGTATACTTATACTTAAAGAGGAGCTGTTAGGTATAAGGTCTCAGAGAAAAAAACACATATCAGTAGCTAAAGATTGGCTGTACTTACATTACATATGCATTTCACTGTCCACGTTTGGATTTCACGGAATTTTTATATAGTATTTGCAGAGAATGATGCTGCTGACAGCTCATGGCAGGTTCCATGTTTGTCTGTCTCCTATGAAGCCAATTGTGTCGTCATGCCCTCCCTGCTCCCTGATGATTCCACTCACAAAAAAGATCCTAATGGACAACACTACTGTGCAGTGAATATTAATTAGCCATGTGGCTAGGAACAATAGCGGACTCATGCAGTATACTCAGCCCTGTGATTTTTTTCAGTGCTGTGAGCTGGGCTGCGTTACAAGCTGCTGTAACTTCAGTGTTCTCCCCAGGCTCTTTTAGCCGGGTGCTCCACCCGGCTAGATTTGGTGACCACCCGGCTGTCATCGGCTCACCTCTTCACCTCCTCCCATGCAGTAAGCAGAGTTGCCCTGCATTTTCATCTCGACCCACCCGGCTACTTTTTCATGCCACCCGGCTACTATTTCATGCCACCCGGCTGGAAAAAAATTCTGGGGAGAACACTGAACTTGTACCTGTAACTTCTCACTAGCAGCCGAGGGGAGGACCCAAGGTGGGGAGAAGTAGCCCCAGAATGCTTTGCAGTATGTTATGCGGCCTCTCGTCCTACTTACAGAGCTTGGGAATAATAGCCTTGCTTTTCAGCACACATCAAAAGAGAGATTTTTAACTTCAGTATTGCCTTTTTGGCTTCCTTCTAAACTGTTTAACACAGGAGAATAGAGGTTTAAATTAGCTTTTGCAGCCTGACCGTTACTCTTTAAGTCAATAAAAAATTCCAGCTTAAGAGGGTTGAATATTGGAGTCGACTTATAAACGATGTCAACTTGTATTCGAGTGTATACGGTAGTTCAGCAAACTGACTTGGTGCAGGACATCTGTAATAGGATTCCAACTGTCCACCAAGCCATACCCAGGGGCGTAACTAGAGGGAAGCAGCCCCTGTGCCCACAGTGCACCCACAACTACTACTTCACTACCTCTGATAAAGGGGTCCATTTTTCACATCAAGTGCTTTGAAAGTTTTTCAAATTCTTTACTTGAAAATATTTCAGCAGCATACATAGAATGCAACACATAGTATAAAATATAAACATTCCCAAAACGAACAAGGTGAGCTAGGATGAGAAAGCGTAAACCATGGTATAGTGAAACATACTTAGTGTGTCTAAAAGCACAACACGTTATCCATAAGAATTATCTTAGTATGGGCTGCAAGTTATAAGAACACATAGTAACAACGCACTATTTGCTCACAAAATCACATAACAAAAAAAATTAACCAAAAAGTACAAATCAGGTGTTTATGGCTACACTTGTTATGGGTGTGAAGATTATCATGTCCACGCTTATTTTATGAACCTTGCAAGATGGGCCCCCAGGCAGTGAAGGTCACCGTGGGAAAGGATGTGAAAATTAGGGGGCCTCATCAAAGGTTTGCAGGGGGGCATGATTTGTAGTTTTGCCACTGGCCATACCCCTCGTTCCTTCTCCTGCGGCACACATATTAAACCTTTTCTCACTTCACCGAAAGCAGAGAATGAATTGGTTAAAGCAACCAGTTTTTTTCTTACTACTCCTAGAAGCCATGGGTAAGGGCCCTTTTCCACTAGCAATCGCAATCACAAATGCCAGCGATTGCGATTTTTCATTAATTTTGTTATGCAATTGTGATTTTTCATATGCATTGCATTATACCTCTTTGAGATTTGCAAATCGAATCACTATAGTGGAAAATACTTCTCATGATTTCTATGATAAACTAGCAACCCTAGCGATTTAAAAATCACTAGCGATTTGCGATTCAGCTGTGCAGTGGAAAAAAAGCCCCTAACTAACACTTCTTTCAGACATAGGTATCCTACAGATTTGAAAATTTGGGGTGTAAGGAACAGATATGCCTATACTGAAAGTAGCTTTTACGTTTAAAAGGAGAACGGTAAGCTATAACAAAAAAAAGACCTTAAAGAGACTCCGTAACAAAAATTGCATCCTGTTTTTTATCATCCTACAAGTTCCAAAAGCTATTCTAATGTGTTCTGGCTTACTGCAGCACGTTCTACTATCACCATCTCTGTAATAAATCAACTTATCTCTCTCTTGTCAGACTTGTCAGCCTGTGTCTGGAAGGCTGCCAAGTTCTTCAGTGTTGTGGTTCTGTGATGCATCTCCCCCCTCCAGGCCCCTCTCTGCACACTGCCTGTGTATTATTTAGATTAGGGCAGCTTCTCTCGTATCTTTAACAAGCTGGATAAATCCTCCTCTGAGCTGGCTGGGCTTTCACATACTGAGGAATTACATACAGGCAGAGCTGTCTGCACTCTGCAGGAAGAAACAGCCTGACACTTCGGTGGAAAATAGCTGCAGGGGGAAAGAAACACACAAATGATCTCTTGAGATACAAAAGGAAGGGTGTATACAGCCTGCTTGTGTATGAATGTATTTTCTATGTGTGGACATACTGTACATCAACCTACTTCCTGTTTTGGTGGCCATTTTGTTTGTTTATAAACAAACTTTTAAAAACTGTTTTTAACCACTTTTAATGCGGCGAGGAGCGGCGAAATTGTGACAGAGGGTAATAGGAGATGTCCCCTAACGCACTGGTATGTTTACTTTTGTGCGATTTTAACAATACAGATTCTCTTTAAAAGAGAACTGTAGTGAGAGGTATATGGAGGCTGCCATATGTATTTCCTTTTAAGCAATACCAGTTGCCTGGCTACCCTGCTGTTCATTTGCCTCTAATACTTTTAGCCATAGACCCTGAACAAGCATGCAGCAGATCAGGTGTTTGACATTTTTGACAGATCTGACAAGAAAAGCTGCATGCTCATTTCTGGTGTGATTCACACTACTGCAGGCAAATAGCTCAGCAGGGCTGCCAGGCAACTGGTATTACTTAAAAGGAAAGCAATATGGCAGCCTCCATATACCTCTCACTACAGTTCTCCTTTAACTTACCTGGGGCTTCTGCGCCTGCACAGGACACTCCCGGCGGTGTGAGCGGGAAAGAGGATGCGCACGGCCTCTGCCGTGCAGGCGCAGTGGCTGGTGACATTAAACAAAGTCCAACAGAACAAGTGGGCACAAGTGAAAGCAGCTTGTGTTTAATGCACATCAGGGTAAAAACAGTTAGCAGCAATTGAACATTAGTGGTATAAAAAAAATGTTGTAAATCACCATTTCGATGACCCACACACAGAAGTCCTCAAGCCCTACAATTGTTTTGCACCAGTCCGGTGCTCAATCACGGACTGCTGGTCTCCCATGGCAATAAAGTCGCCGAAAACAGAAGTGATCCATGGCAGGGACCGGAGGATCATTGTGTTCCGGCATGGGCACAGGACCTCTTCAGGGGGCTGGTACAAGCCCCAGGTAATTTAAACTTTTTCTTTCATAGCTTACAGTTCTCCTTTAAAGTGAACTGAGCACCATTTTTAGCACCCAGGGCATCTGAATAGCAAATGAAAAATGCATGCCAACAATAGGTCTCATTATTAAAATAAACTTCCATTTTACCTTTTATTTAACTTTAAAAGTAGTTTTATTAGCCTACTTCAGCAGGCCTGCTGTCTGTCCCCGGGCCACAGAGATTTCAGGAAGCTAATTGTTTTATTATAGTCATTACCAAGAAGCACAGTAAACAATACATTTTCATCAACAGAGGGGGTGGGTAATTAGGACAGCTTCTTCAAAGAGATTGTGTGTGTCAGTATGTCAAGATAGCATCTCTGACTTGTATAAATAAGGACTGTGAGAAAGGGGGGGGGGGGAGATCATGGCAGCTTGTATGCCAGGAGAAATTCCAGTGAAAGAAAATGTGCTTAGTTCCCTTTAGGTAGGTGAAGACCCGTGGTTGCTCAGGTATGTATTTGGTTGTTGTTGGGTCTGACCTCTTTTTTTCAAACTTTGACATACACAGTCAGTCAAAGACCAAGTATGAGAGCATTGGTATCCTTGGCATCAATAATGTGCGAATGGAAGCAGTTTACCAAACAAATCTGATTGGCCGTTTGTGGCTCTGCCCCCTTTTCTGCATTTGAACCCCGGTCACCCAATGACCAACTGTAGCAGGTTTGTTGGAGACTCCACCACATTCCTGAATATTAATCACAGCCACCCAGTAACCAGCTGTGCCACGTTTCAGACCCCTGCAATTAACAGTCTAAGAATGACTGCAGTTTACTTTTTTTTCCCCCATTTAAAATAAATGGCTAACATGTGATCACCAAGTGACCAACTGTGTCAAGTTTGGGGAAATTGGCTTTATTACTGTGAGAATGGCAGCCTTTTAAATTTCCTCATTGACGTGAATGAGTGAGATCTGATTGGCCGTTTGTGGTTCCGCCCAAGTGTGCAAGGGTGTGTGTGTGTGGGGGGGGGGGGGGGGGCGTGAGACCCCCAGAGCATATCTTCCCAGGTAGTAAGGGATATATATACCCAGTTTCATTAAAATTGGTCAAAGCGTTTGAGTGATGGCGGTACATACATGCATACAGACACACACGTCCAATATTATTATACTGTAGATAGGTAGATAGATTGTATATGGAAGAATAAAATCAATGATGTGAACTTAGTCTCATAAAAACGTTCTTGCTCTGTTCTAGGTTGTCAAATGATGAAACTGTACAAAACGTGTTGCTGCATGGGATTGTTAGGCCCCGTTCACACTTGCGTTTTGGCATGCAAACGGACCAGATCCGGATCGTATCAGGACCTGATCCGGATTGGAACCGTACGGTTCCAATCCGGATCTGGTCCATTTGCATCAGGACTGCTTCAGGCTGCCATCCGGATCCGTGGGGGGGGGGGGGGGGGGAGAAATACCTTAAAATTTGTTGGGGTCTGCAGAAGGTGCACCTGGTGCACCTGTAGAATCAGGTCCTCACCTCCACCTCCGACATACTGCCAAAACAGCTCCAGCACGTGTGTCACTGCTGCTCCACTCCAGATATGCTGGGCCCATGTGTCCCCATCCGAAATGGCCGCTATAAATACGCATAGGAAGTGGGGTAGAACGTCCGGTGTTGTCTCCAGTGTGTTCTGTGCTTTAGTTTCCCATTGGTTTTCTATATCCGGATGGTGCAGTCAGGCTCCGGTCCAGACCAAAAAATAGTGCATATTGGAAAAGTGTCCGGAGTCCGGATCTGGTCCGGCTCCGTACTGTACGGACGCGTGTGAACGTCCGCATAGCCTTTGCATTGCTATGCGGAACGTACGTTCCGTTTGTACAGTATACGGTCCGCATCCGATCAGGCGGATCTGGACAGGGAACGCTAATGTGAACCGGGCCTTACTGTTTTTGCCTTTATTCTTGAACTAATAAAAAAATAAAAATAAATCACCAGGTAACTCAGTGAAGTCCCACTGGATTGGTAACTGAACAGAAATACAGTGATATTTATCATTTTGCACTTTACAATTTTCAAGTGCAAAGGTTTTAACATCTGGTTAAAACAGTTATTGCAGGGTGCCATTTAGTAGAAACATATGGCTTGAGAGAGAAGGCTGCAGACTGTCAGTTAAGTTAGCCATACATCAGAAGATTATGGGCAGATTCGACAGAGATAATTTTATCTCTAATTGAATCTGATTAGAGAAAGCTTTGCATCTTTGTTGAAGCTGCCCATATACTGCAGGCCAATTCCTGTCTGATTTCAGCGTGGAATCTCCAGGGAATCGGCCGAGCACGCTGCGTCCGCCCCGCTACCCCCCTATTGTACAAATGTGCCCCCCTCCCTGTGTGTGCATTTTTTACATTACCTGCGCTGTGTCAGCCTCCGTGTGGTGTCCGTCAGTCTCTAAAACCTCTGTGTGGCTCTTCTATCAGCTCCATATACACTGGTGGCGGTGCATAGCGTGTGATGTCACCAGTGGCGTGTAGAGCTGATGGAAGAGCCGCCCGGTGGTTTCAGGAGACGGATACCATGCGGAAGCTGACACAGGACAGGTAATGTATAACACACACGGGGGGGGGGGGGGGGGTACCTGGGGCACATTTATACATTAGGGGGGCTGCGGCAGGGGTTTCGTCTTTTCGTCGATTATTACGAAATTGGCTGCCGTACCGCCACACACCCGATCACCCAACTTTTGCTCGACATCTTGCATCAGGCACGTTAACGTGATCAATTAATTCGGACAAAATTGGTCGCATCATCAGTCGAGCCTGCACTTGGTGGTACCGATTTTCAACCAATTCGATAATAATCGAATTGGTTGGTCGATCGGCCCGCCAAAGTCGGCAGATGTATGGGCACCTTTAACCACTTGACGACCGCCCACTACCAATGGGCGTCAACAAAGCCAATCCAAGAAGCTACCATGCCCAGCCTTTTCAGTGGAAACCACTTCAAGTTTCCGAACGTAACATTTTTTGGGGCCTTCTCCTTAACATGGGTCTAATCAAAAAGAATGTATTGCGGTCTTATTGGTCTATGCACCCAATACATCACATGCCCATGTTCTCTGCTGCCATGTCCAGGTCACGATTTGAGAACATCCTGCGCTTCCTGCACTTCAGTGCCAATACAACCTGTCATCTAAGAGGCCACCCTGCTTATGACCGGTTCCACAAAATTCGGCGCCTCATAGACCACCTGTCATCAAAATTTGCAGTTGCTTATACCCCTGAACAGTCATTTTGAGGCATTTGGTTTCCAGACTACTCCTCACGGTTTTGGGCCCCTAAAATTCCAGGGCAGTATAGTAAACCCAGTGACCCCATTTTAGAAAGAAGACACCCCAAGGTATTCCGTTAGTTGTATGGTGAGTTCATAGAAGATTTTATTTTTTGTCACAAGTTAGTGGAAAATGACACTTTGTGAAAAAAACAATAAAAATCAATTTCAGCTAACGTGACAAAAAAAAAACTTCTATGAACTCACCATACTTCGAACAGAATACCTTGGGGTGTTGTCTTTGTAAAATGGGGTCACTTGTGGGGTTCCTAAACTGCCCTGGCATTTTAGGGGCCCTAAACCGTTAAGAGTAGTCCGGAAATATCTCTGTAAATGGACAATTGTGTGTAAAAAAAAAATTGTCATTTACAGAGATATTTCTCCCACCCAGCATGGGTATGTGTAAAAATACACCCCAAAACACATTATACTACTTCTCCTGAGTACGGCGATGCCGCGTGTGACACTTTTTTGCAGCCTAGGTGCGCTAAGGGGCCCAAAGTTCTATGAGCACCTGTAGACTTTACAGGGGTGCTTACAATTTAGCACCCCCCAAAATGCCAGGAAAGTAAACACACACCACAAGTGACCCCATTTTGGAAAGAAGACATCCCAAAGTATTCAAAGAGGGGCATGGTGAGTCCGTGGCAGATTTCATTTTTTTGGGGGGCACAAGTTAGCAGAAATGGAAACTTTTTTTAAATTTCTTTTTTTCACAAAGTGTCGTTTTCCGCTAACTTGTGACAAAAAATAAAATCTATGAACTCACCATGCCTCTTAGTGAATACTTTGGGATGTCTTCTTTCCAAAATGGGGTCATTTGGGGGGTATTTATACTATCCTGGAATTCTAGCACCTCATGAAACATGGCAGGTGCTCAGAAAAGTCAGAGATGCTTCAAAATGGGAAAATTCACTTATTGCACCATAGTTTGTAAACGCTATAAAGGTAGCCATACACTGGTCGATTTGCCATCAGATTCGACCAACAGATAGATCCCTCTCTGATCGAATCTGATCAGAGAGGGATCGTATGGCTGCCTTTACTGCAAACAGATTGTGAATCGATTTCAGCATGAAACTGATCACGATCTGTGAAGCTGCCGCCCGCCAGCTATACATTTCCTGATCTGTCCAGCGCGACTCCCCCGGTCTCCGCTGTCTTCTTCTCCGCGCTGGTCTCCGGTCCGGCTGGCTTGCTTCACTGAACTTCCTGTCCAGCGCTCTACTGTTTAAACTTCCTGCCGGGAGAGGACGTTCAAGGAGGCCGCAGCCCTGGAGCGGAGAAGACAGCAGAGACCGGGGGAGTCGCACCGGCCGGAATAGGTGATGTATCTCCGCTGTATTGCGTCAGTCGTCGGCATTCGAACGCTGCTATCGATGCATTCCCGACCCGCCAGCGATCGAGAAAAATCTTCCGCACGGAGGGATCAACGAGAACGATTGATTTCGGACGGAAATAGATCGTTCTGTTAGCATCTGTCGCAGCAGATTCGATCACAGTGATCGAATCTGCTGTATATCAGCGGGAAAATCGTTAGGTGTATGGGCCCCTTAACTTTTACCCAAACCAATAAATATACACTTATTGTTATGTTTTTTATCAAAGACATGTAGCACAATAAATGTGGACAAAAATGTATATAGAAATTTTACTTTATTTGAAAAAATGTCTTTTTTGATAAATATAATAAAAACTAAAAATCACAGCAGCAATCAAATAGCACCAAAAGAAAGCTGTTGTATTAGTGACAAGAAAAGGAGGTAAAATTCATTTAGGTGGTAGGTTGTATGACCGAGCAATAAACCGCTAAAGCTGCAGTGGTCTGAATGGGGAAAAAAAAAGTGTCTGGTCCTTAACCATTTACCGCCATCCTAACGTATTAAAACGTCATGCTTACTTCTATTAATGGCAACATGACGTTTTAATACGTCGCGCATTCCCGCCGCTGCTACCGCCGTGTGCGCGCCGCTACCGCCGTCGAGATCCCGTGCTGGGTGATTGGGGAAGAAGACCGAACGGTCCTCTACCCAATCGCAGTGCCTGGAGTGAATGGACTTGACCGCGAACAGCGGCTACGTCCATTCACATAAACAGGAAATGTAACAATTAAATAAAGTGTGTAAAAAAAAAAGTGAACACTTCCTTTAACCTCCTTGGCGGTAACCCCGTGTGTGACACGGGGTAAGCCGGCGGAGGGTGCCGCTCAGGCCCTGCTGGGCCGATTTACATAATTTTTTTTTTGCTGGACGCAGCTAGCACTTTGCACACCGATCGCTGCCGCCCCGCTCCCCGCTATCCGTTGCAGCGCGCGCCCCCCCCCCAGACCCCGTGCGCTGCAGGGTAAATGTAAACACGGGGATCGCTAAAGCCTATCCCATCAGGCGCAGGACGGAAATCGGTCCTGCGCCGCTCACAGGGGGAGGGAGAGGGAGGGAAAGAGGCCAGGAAGCGCTGCGGAGGGGGGCTTTGAAGAGCCCCCCCCCCCGCAAGCTCAAGCAGCCGGCGGCGAACAGACCCCCCCAGCAGGACATCCCCCTAGTGGGGAAAAAAAGGGGGGGGGGGGGGGAAGTCTGATCACCCTGGCTGCTAGCTGATCGGTGCTGCGGGCTGGAGAGCCCACGCAGCACCGATCAGCAAAATACCCCCCTGGCACAGAAGTGGTTAAATGTGCCTGGTTCACGTCTATGCGCTGAGCAGAATTACAAAAACGTAGGGTTGCATGCATTTCTGTGCGCTGAACTGTAAAGTGCATATCAATGCAAGTGAATAGGTTAACTTTTTTTTAGCGCATACAAGCTCGTCGAATCGCAAACTTTTTTTTATCCCTAATTGGAAAAAAATATATATTTACATATGAAAACAAATCTTTATTGACAACTGCTACAATTAGAAAAACTGTTTTAAAAAAGTGCAGCACAACGCACTGAAGCACGCACTAAAGCGCGCACAGGCGCATGCATTTTTTTAACATGCACTTTTACACGTTGCTTAGCGCACCTAATGTGAACGAGGCCTTTAGTGCGATTCTGTGTGCTTTTTATCAGCAAATCAATGTTACAGATTGATACATGTTGTTGAAAAGCGGACAGAAGCATACAAAAGTGCACAGATGCAAACGAGGCCTTAGTCCTCGTTCACAT
This sequence comes from Hyperolius riggenbachi, assembly GCF_040937935.1. Taxonomy (NCBI): domain Eukaryota; kingdom Metazoa; phylum Chordata; class Amphibia; order Anura; family Hyperoliidae; genus Hyperolius; species Hyperolius riggenbachi. The sequence continues at coordinate 447,380,600 of NC_090646.1, read as the reverse complement.
CTCTTCAACGCAGATGGCCGTGCAATCGGAACGCAACGTGTACAATCGCACGCCATCTGCGCCGCTACCTGCTGCACTGCTGATCCAATCCATTGACAGTGATGGGATCAGCTCTGCGCTTGCAGGAAAAATGCAGGCAGCAGTACGCAAGCGCATCATAGCACATCGTACTGCTGCGCTGCGCAGTAGATGTGAACGATAGAAGGGCCATTTATGCCCTTTTTGCATTTCACCACATCATACGTAATTCCAAATGTGCATGGAAGCGCGTATGATGTGAACGAGGCAATTATAAAAATTATTAGTCAAATATAGTAACTTATGGAGTGTACTGCACAATGTTATAGCTAACAAGCACATCTTCTCATTGTTGTCCAGTATGTTGAGCTATGAATATATTCACCAACAGCAGAGGAAAAACATTGGCAGTACCTGAAAAAAGTTGTTTAGTCGTGCAGCTCTACTAGTGATAGGCTCTGAAGACACAGAGTCTGTTGCCCCGCGAGGTCCAAATTTGAATTTCAGCATTTCTGAAAACAGAAATTGTATGAATTAAACAAACATTAGTTAACCATCCTCAACTTTTAACTTTGCACATAGGTCTGTTTTCCCCTTATGGACTAGAGCAGTTTTGACGTTACATATGCCCCTATTTATTCAGCAATATCTTTATTACTACTTATAACACCTTAGTAATATATAAATGGGGGTGGGGGTAGTAACTAGACTTTCTCTGGGTGTTTTTTTTCCCCTTTGTATAAAAAGTGCAACTGTAGATAAATGGGATAAATAGACATTTAATTAGTTTATCATAAAACTTAGACTTTGTTACTGCTACAATATATGGTGGTGATATTTTTTAATAAAGGTTTATTTTTCTGCATAACGTAGTTTTTCTAGGTAAAGAAGAGGAATTAAAAAAAAAAAAAAAAAAAAAGGATTTAGGCCCCTTTCAAAGTAGGACGTTGCATTTTGATGCGACGCAAATTGCACCACAATGCCTCAAAAAAGTCGCAACGCAACTTAATGCCCCGTTACAGTCACATACAGTAGAGCATACAGGCAATAAAAAGTATGTTTCCAAGTCATTACTGAGCATGTGCAAACAGTCCAACGCAGCTAATAACGTGTATAGCGCACTGTATGCAGTACTTTCACTTAACGTGCAGCGTTAGTCACCAACCCAACGTGTGCACTGTGAACAGGGCACTGATTTTTCATTGCAGTGAGTTATTCTGTGTTAAATGTTGTTTTAACGTGCGACTTTAACATCGCACTGTGAAAGAGGCCTTATAGCTTGTCCTGTTGAATTAGTTGTTTTTTTTTTGTCTTTTATTTGTATATTTCTCTGGGGTCTAGTGGTCCCCTCCCCTTCATTTATTGTTCCTGTGTAGTCTAGTGGGCAGACACACACACACACACACACAGCCTCTTTCACAGTGCAACGTTAAAGTCGCACGTTAGAAAATGTTTCAACGCAGACTAATGCACAGCAATACTAAGTCTGTGCGACATTCACAGTGCACACTTTGCATTTGTGTGCAACGTGTAGCTTTATTAGAAAGTGCTGCATGCTGCGCGTTAGGCCTGAACGATTTTAGGAAAAGATTGAATTGCACGATTTCTGACAGAAACTGCGATTTCAAATCAAATCACGATTTTTAATACACAACGATGGATCAGCACAGCAATGGTGAGTATGAGTTGGCCCAATATAGTTAGCCATTTATAGGTGCCCCCAGCATAGTTTAGCCAGCTATAGGTGCCCCAGTAAAGGTTAGCTAACTATAGGTGCCCCAGTATGTGCAAGCCAGCTATAGGTGTAGCAGTACAGGTTAGCCAGTATAGGTGCCGCAGTACAGGTTAGCCATCCAGATCCCCTTTAGTGCATATAAGCAGATCCCCCCCCCCCCCCCCCCTTTAGTGGATATAGGTAAATCCCCCTTTAGTGGACATAGGTAGATCCCCTCCCCCATTAGTGCCTTAGTGTATATAGGCAGATTCCCCCCCCTTTAGTGGATATAGGCAGTCCCCCATTTAGAATAGGCAGATACACTTCCCTTTAGAGTATATAGCCAGATCCCCCCTTTAGTATAGGCAGATACAATGTATAGTGCAGGAGTAAGGAACCTTGGCTCTCCAGCTGTGATAAAACTACAAATCCCAGCATACATTTGCCTTTATTAATCATGACTGTGGCTGTCAGACTCCTGCAATGCATTGTGGGACTTGTAGTTCAGTGTTCTCCCCAGGCTCTTTTAGCCGGGTGCTCCACCCGGCTAGTTTTGGTGACCACCTGGCTGTTATCAACTCACCTCTTCCTATGCTGTAAGCAGACTTGTGCAGAGAAGCAGCGGTCCTGCATTCTCTCATCTTGCCCCACCCGGCTACTTTTTCATGCCACCCGGCTACTATTTCATGCCACCCGGTTGGAAATAATTTCTGGGGAGAACACTGTAGTTCCTTAACAGCTGGAGAGCGAAGGTTCCCTACCCCTGGTATAGTGTGTATATAGGCATATTCCCCTCGCCACATGAACCTGCTATTCTTCTGGCCCCCTTCCTTCAGCAAGTTCTGATGCCATTCGGCTTCACCGCATTAGATTGCTGTGCGGTGAGCCGCAGTGAACAGGCAGCAAGTGTTGCCTGATAACGGTAGTCGCCAGGAAATTATGTCACACTGCCTGGTACAGGTCCCGCAATACTTGTCAACACTCGCTGCCTGTTCACCACAGCTCATCGCACAGCAATCTAATGCGGTGAAGCCGAATGGCATCAGAACTTGCTGGAGGAGGAGGCCAGGAGAATAGCAGGTTCCAGCGGCGGCAAAAATCGCTGCAAAACCGCCACCTTGACGATCTGAAGACTATCAAGCCCCTGACAATCGTTAAACCGAAAATCGCTCAGCTCTACTGTGTGTTATACATGTTATTAGCTGTGTTGGACTGTTTGCACATGCTTAGTAATGACTTGGAAGCACACTTTTCATTGCATGTATGCTCTACTGTATACGACGATAACGGGGCATTAAGTTGCGTTGCGACTTTTTTGGGGCCTTGCGTTGTAATTTGCGTTGCGACTTTAACATCGCATCAAACCGCAACGTCCTACTGTGAAAGAGGCCTTAAGGTGGTCCTTTTACCCCTTTAAATGCATTCCTTGGTAATATTATGCCCCCCCCCCCTTTCCCACATCTCTCCCTGGTAGTCTAGCGCTCCCAACCCAAATAGCTTTCCCTGGTAGTCTAGTGGTCCTTCCTCCTTCAACCACAGGCTTAAACCCCCCTAGTGACCAGGCCATTTTTTACTAATTAGTCCACAGCAGCTTTAAGGTCTCGCTGCAGGGCTGCACAACTCAGCACACAAGTTATCCCCCCCCCCCCCCCCTTTTCTGTTGATGGGCTGTGATCACTCCCAGGATGAATATTTATTTTGTAATAAATATTTCTTTTTTTTTTTTTACCAAAAAAGTTGTGTTTTTTTTACGTTCTAAGCCAGCCATTCAGCTCGATCAGCTTCCCTGACTCCAGAGGGGACAGATGTGTCACACGTGAGCGATCTCTGCAAAACCCCGCCCCAGGACTTGACGCTCATTGACTTGACACCCCGCCACGATCACGTCCATCTGTATGAAGCGGTCATAGACAGGTTAAAGAGAAACCAGAACCAAGAATTGAACTTCATCCCAATCAGTAGCTGATACCTTCTTTCCCATTGAGAAATCTTTTCCTTTTCTCAAACAGATCATCAGGGGGGCCTGTATGGCTAATATTGTGGTGAAACCCGTCCCACAGTGCGATGTCAGGACCATGGTCCTGACAGTTTCCTGTCTGTGAACCTCATTGCATTGTGGGAAATAGCTGTTTCCAACTGCCAAAAAAGCAGCATCTCCTTCCACTGACCTCACCTACCAGCAGTAAAAATGTCACCATGTGATAAATGTCAGAAAGTAAATCAGGGAGAGGAATGATTTTACAGCGGGCAAACACTGACTGAATCATTTATACAGAATTATTGTAAAAATGAAGCACTTTTTTATTACATTATTTTCACTGGTGTTCCTCTTTAAGGGATTCCCTGGTAGTCTAGTGGTACTGTGCAAATTGCCCTTTAAGGATTCCCTGGTAGTCCACTGGTATCCACCTTCCCCTTTAAGCCTTCCCTTGTGTCTAGTGGCATGCATCCCCTTCAAGGATTCCTTGCCGTCTAGTTGTATGCCTCCCGCAACTCTACCTTACAGAAATTGCAGCAGGAAGCTGTGTGTGAGTATATACTCAACCTAATGCTGTTACATCGTTCAGTTTTCCTTGCACCACCACCACCCTCTAGTGTCCCCACAGGTCCTGGCTGACATCATCAAGCCTAGACTCGGTTAATGCAGATAAAAGAGCAGGTGAACAAGGGAGAGGAGGAGAGAGAAGATCAGCACTGGAGCCAGGAAGGTGAGTGACATACTTTGACACTACTTTGGCTGTCCATCGGTTCCATTGGGGGAGTTTTGCTGGGAGCAGGGCTGTGGAGTCGGTACAAAAATCCACCGACTCCTCAGTTTAGGATTCCACCGACTCCACGACTCGGACTCCTCTAATTTGCATATTACAATCTTGTTTATTAAAAGTATGTAACATGAAATTCGTCTCTTAACTGCCAACACTTAGGAATTTTAAAAGACAACTGAAGTGAGTAGGATATGGAGACTGCCATAATTATTCCCTTTAGTCATAGACTAAAACTAGTCCTTGGTAAGAGTACTTGTAAAAGGTACAGACCAGAACAAAGAACATCTATCAGGCCCTAGGCAATGTAACTGTGGGTACATGTAAGAGTGATGTGCAGGTACTCTGCAGGGGAATGAGGAGATTCTTCCTCTATTACACATTCTTCATGCACAATCTGAACCAGGTTTATGGGTGATAGACCATCTGTGTTCAATGTGCACAACATTATCAGTGGATTCCCTGCAGCTCTGTGGAGAGTGCATATGTAGAGTATAGTACTACTGTGTAACAAAGTAAACCTGAGACAGATGAAATTAAAGTTTTATACATACCTGGGGCTTCCTTCAGCCCCCTTCAGGCTAATCAGTCCCTTGCTGTCCTCCTCCGCCACCTGGATCTTCTGCTATGAGTCCAGGTACGAGCCAGTCTGGCGTAGTGCGCATGCACACACTTCGCCGCCGGGAGCGTACTACACCTGTGCAGCACTATTGCGCAGGTGCAGAACGCTCCTGGCTGTGGAAGTGGAAGCGGCATGCGGCCAGACTGCGCTGACTGGCTGAATTACCAGGACTCATAGCAAAAGATCCGGGTGGTGGAGTGGAGGAGGACAGCGAGGGACTGATTAGCCTGAAGGGGGCTGGAAGAAGCCCCAGGTATGTATAACACTTTTCTTTTCATCCTTTTCAGATACCATTTAATTCGTAGTCACCAAACCAAATTTTAACAACGTATCAAATTATTTGATTTCGTGAGCAAAGTACATTTGCATAAATCAGAATCAGTGCAGAATTATTTCCATCTCATTGACTATCTCTATTAGTGACACGGCTACACATCAGGCTTTATTCTTACAGCATAGACATTATTTAGTGTATATATAAGAGATTCCTGTGTACACATCATATATACTGTACAGTCACAATCAGATGTGTATATCTGACTTTAAAAATACGGGGACTGCTTTATTGAAGCATCACAAATAACTAATTTTGATTGGTTTATTTCATTTTTGTGGACTAAGCACAGCTATTACTGTATATATAAATTATGATGACTATTATCTGAGAAATAGAACATTTTATCATATTTTCTATTTTAATTACAGTTTAAATTCATTAGGAGTCGGAGTCGGTGCATTTTTTCCCGACTCCAGGCACCCAAAATTGCCCCGACTCTGACTCCACAGCCCTGGCTGGGAGGATCGAAGATTGGCCACCAGGATGTTAGACTCTGGTGCCTGCCAAACATACTGCATGACTGATGAGCACAGACACGTGCTAGCACCAGGGCTGTGGAGTCGGTACAAAAATAATCCGACTGACTCCTTAGGTTATGAAACCACAGACTCGGACTCCAACTCCGAATACCCAAAATTGCCCCGACTCCGATTCCTCGACTCCTTAGTCTAATAGTTACCTGGGCTGTGGATTTTGTACAAAAATCCTTCAACTCCGACTCCTCAGTTTATGAAACCACCAACTCTGACTCCAGGTGCCCAAAATTGCTCCGACTCCTACTCGGACTTCACAGTTCTGGCTAGCACAGACGTGTGCCGATCATAAACATGACATTCACGTCGTTTTGGCAAATCGGGTGCCAGAAACAACATGAATATACTGTGCAGTTGGCACAGAGCAGTTCAAGAAAATCCAAGCCAATGCTCAGGTTCAGAAATACACTTTCATAAGGAGAAGCTCCCCATGCTGTCCTCTGGTTCTCTGCCGCTGGACAGGACCCTTCAGTTGATCGGGATCACACTCCTCTTCTGGCACGAGTGTGGCCAGCTGCAGCCACACAAGCATGACCCTGCCTGCACAGTAGCACAGTTAACTGCACAGGTGCAGCCATACTTACATGTGGTGCGTGGTAAGGCTGCTCTTGTGCTTGAAGGGGAGCAAGGCCCCAATCAGATTACCTACAAGCACCTGTTGGTAATCTTTGGAAGGTCCGCGAGTGGTAACAGAAGACCGCAGGACACAGTGAGAAGCCTAATTAGGATCCAGAGGCTTCTTTCTTCTAAGGTATGTGATGATGTACCCAGGCTTTGGCTTTTACACTAAGTACAAGTGAGCAAAAAACTTTTACTGGGACAAAAACAGATTGGTCACTTTGACAGCTTAGGGCTCGTACTGTACACACATGCAGCTTTTGTCGTTTTAAAACAAACAGTCCCTGACAAACGTTTTAGAAACCTTTCCAGTGTGTCTACAGGGGTCCACAGACACCTCCTTATTTTCCCTCTCCATAGGGCAGAAAGGATGCTCTACCAAGAGCTGAGCAGTATGTTCCCGGGGAATCAAGTTTACAATTCAAATAGCCAGATTCCTGGACATCTCACCCGAGGGATGCAGAGACTACGAGGACAAGAAGCAGAATGGCTGCCGGCGTCTGAATCCCGGGGGAGGCGAGTTAATGCTATGCTCTGCACAGTCCTGCCGGCGGCTACCAAGAGTCACGGTCAGGATTACCGCTCCTGGCTTGTTTTTTCCACCCCGAGCCTGACTCCTGATGACCGCCAAAGAGGTTAATGGCTAATGTACAGTTAGTCCTGAAAGGTACTGCTGGAATCAACACTTGTTGGTTTGATGTCAGCATTTCGGCTCCTCGACTAACATCAGACTATACTTCACCTCCTAAATATTACATATTTAATGTAGGAAGGAGTGCAGGCATGGCTAAATAAAAGAAACTGATAAGGCCCCAAGCCCGGATGGCATCCATCCTTGGGTGCTAAAGTAATTAAGTTCAGTTATTGATAAACCCCTTTTCTAAGCATCACTATGGGTTTTTTAAAGGGGTTCTCTGGTATGTTTAAAAAGCTAAAACTGACACTTACCTGGGGCTTCTAGCGGCCCCCTGCAGCTGTAATGTCCCGCACCGTCATCCGATGCTCCATTTCCCGCCGCCGGTAACCTGATAGTTATTCGTCTAACTAGACAAATAGAACTGCATCTGCCATCGCCTGCGCAGTAAGCTCTCGATGACACGCGCAGCCACAGTTCTATCCTTCTAGTTTTAGCAGGTTACCGGCGGTGGGGAACGGCGCATCAGAGGAGGACGGCGCGGGACATTAAAGCTGCAGGGGGCCACTAGAAGCCACAGGTAAGTGTCAGTTTTCGCTTTTTTAAACATACCAGAGAACCCCTTTAAGGACAGGTTTTGACTAATATGCCCAGCTTTTAGGAGGTGGTGAATTCTAGTGTGGATATTGAGAAGCTGTAAATGTGATATACTAGGACTTTGTAAAGGCATTTGATACCATTCCTCACAACAGTCTGTCTGGGGACCCACTGGGGTCGGTATTGGGTCCAGTACGCTTCAGTTTATTAATGACCAAGTATAAGGGTTTCGAACCCACGTGTCACATTTATGTGTCGCAGAAGCCTCAGGCATGTGTTGCAGCTCTGCCTCCCTTTCCACTCTCGTTAGTCTCATTGTACTAGCACTACAAAAAAATTGCCATTTCTTTCTGGTCCTATTGTAACTACAGTTACAAGAGTCTCAAAAGGTGGTGGTGAGGAGGAGCAGCGGTGGGAGGGGCCAACCACAAGCTGGATGATGAGTGAAGGAAGTCCATGCCCTGTATATAGAAATGGCGCGTCTTTCTCTGGTGATAATTTTAGAAATATGCATAGAGAAGATTCTCCACAAATTTAAGCAGCAGTTACCATTATGACAGCAGCAGTAACCATTGCGACGGCAGCAACCATTGTGTCAGTAGCAGTTACCATTGTGCCAGTAGTAATTACCATTGTGTCAGCAGCTCTTTTCCACTATGAAATGCGATTGCAATCACAATCGCGTTTCAATTTCCACCATGCGATTTCAATTGAGCTACTATACTCATAGTACAGCTCAATCGCATACAAAACGCGGCAGGACGACGATTGCGCTTTGACCAAAATCGCATCGCAATCGGATCGCACTAGTGGAAATTGCTGCTGCAGTTTCCATTAGTTTAATGTACCTTGCGATTTGCGATCAGAATCAAATCGCAAATCGCAGGGTAGTGGAAAAAGGCCCTAAGAGTTACCATTGTGTCAGCAGCAGCAATCGCTATGAGGAGGAGCAGCGGAGGGAGAGGCCGACCACAAGCTCGATGATGAGTGAAGGAAGTCCATGCCCTTAGCATAGATATGGTGTGGCTTCCTCTGGTGGGCCTTTTAGTAATATGCATAGAGAAGCATCTTCACACATTTGAACAGCAGTTACCATTATGCCAGCAGCACCAGTAACCATTGCACCAGCAGCAGTAACAGTAAAGAATCATAATCAGAATCAGCTTTATTTCGCCAAGTACGTCAACTGACGCACCCGGAATTTTTTGTGGTACACACAGCAGGAGTATGCAGATACAGATTTTGTACAGATCAGTTCACACAGATTTTATACAGATCAGTTCACACAGATTTTATACAGATCAGTTCACACAGATGGGAGAAGGAGCTAAAAAAGTCTGCAAACATCAAACAGATTACAAGAGGGGGGGGGGGGGGGGGGTGAGGATGAAACGTAGTTGGGCCGTAGTGCAGCGTCAGTGCACGGCTAGGGGGGCTTTGCAGGGGTGGTAGCTCGAGTTCAGTAGGAGAACAGCTTGGGGAAAGAAAGTGTTCAAATGTCTGGTGGTCTTGGTGAGGATCGATCTGTAGCGGCGTCCCAAGGGCAGACGGTCGAAGTATCTGCTGCCAGGGTGAGTAGGGTCGTTCACTATTCTGTTTGCCCTAGACCACAGTCTGGAGGTATGAAGGAGATCCAGAGATGGAAGGGGGGACCCGATGATCCTCTCAGCGGCATTGATTACTCTCTGGAGCTTAAGTCTGTCGCTCGCAGTGGCGCCTGCGTACCAGACAACAATAGAGGAGCAGAGGATAGACTCCACGGTAGCGGTGTAAAAGGTGATCATCAGTTCCCGCGGCATCCCGAATTTCCTCAGCTGCCTCAGAAAGAACAGCCTCTGCTGGGCTTTCTTCTGGGCCTTGGAGGTGTTTTCAGCCCACCTAAGGTCTTTTGTGATGGTGGCTCCCAGGAAACGGACGCTCGACTCCCTGGAGACTTCGATGCCTTCAATGGAGACCAGGTGGAGCGGGTGAGGGCGCCTTCTGAAGTCCACTATCAGCTCGACTGTTTTTGTGGCGTTGAGTACCAGTTGATTGTCTTTGCACCACCTGCAGATGCGTGCGATCTCCTCCCTGTACGCTTGTTCGCCGTTGCTGCCTATGAGCCCCAGTATGGTGGTGTCGTCCTCAAATTTTATGACCTTGACAGAGTCTGCGGAAGAGGTGCACCTGTTCGTGTAGAGGGAAAACAGGATAGGTGACAGTACACACCCCTGCGGGGCTCCTGTGTTTGTGGTTCTATCCTGTGACGAGCAGTTGCCGAGCCTCACTCTTTGTGTCCTATCTGTGAGGAAGTCCTTGATCCAGGAGCACAGCAGGGGGTCAAGGCCAAGATTAACAAGGTTGTCGTATAGGATGTTTGGGCATATTGTATTAAAGGCTGAGCTGAAGTCAAGGAAAAGGATCCGGGCATAGGTGTTCACTCGTGGCCACTCGTGGTCCAATTTCTTGCTAAAAATCGTTTGAGCGATCAGAAATTCTGATCGGATTGGTTGTAAATAATTTCTGTTGATGGGCACAATTGATTACGAACGATTATAAAAACAGTCGTCCGATTAGATATTAGTCTAAATAAAAATTTGGATTTCCTTGTTGGTTGTGATAGAGAGGAAGCAAAGATTGGTTCGTTGATTGCGTAGTGAACAATTTAACTTCCAATCAGAATTTCTGATCGCCCAAACCATTTTTCGCTAGAAATTGGATCATTAGTGGGCACCTTTACCATTGCGCCTGCAGCAGTAGCAATTGGCAGGTGCCATTGTGCCAGCAGCAGTAACGCAACAGTTACTATTGTGCCAGCAACACCCGTTACCATTACCATTGTGTCAGTAGCAGTTACCATCGTGCCAGCAAACGTTGCAGTTACCATTGTCCTAGTACTAGTTACCATTGTGCCAGCAGCAGCAACTATTGTGTCAGTAGCAGTTACCATTGTGCCAGCAGCAGTAGCAGTTACTATTGTGCCAGCAGCAGCAGTTACCATTGGGCCAGCAGCAGTTACCATTGGGCCAGCAGCAGTTACCATTGGGCCAGCAGCAGTTACCATTGGGCCAGCAGCAGTTACCATTGTGTCAGTATCAGTTACCATTGTGCCAGCAGCAGTTACTATTGTGCCAGCAGCAGTTACCATTGTGCCAGTAGCAGTTACCATTGTGCCAGTAGCAGTTACCATTGTGCCAGTAGCAGTTACCATTGTGCCAGTAGCAGTTACCATTATGCCAGTAGCAGTTACCATTATGCCAGTAGCAGTTACCATTATGCCAGTAGCAGTTACCATTATGCCAGTAGCAGTTACCATTATGCCAGTAGCAGTTACCAATGCGAGAGTATATTTTCTTGTAAGTTTCCAGGTTGCAATGCTAGGGTGTCAGTTTTTGGGGGGGACCAATAACTGCGCAGTATGTGTGCGAAAGGGGTGTGGCCATGGCCACCTGTGGGTATACAATCAACAAACCTATCTGGGATGTGACAATACAATACATCAGTGGCAAACAACACAAATTAGCAGCCTGTCGCCCCATATAGTATCAGGTAGTGTCCACACTGACACACCACATAATTAGGCAGAATGCGCCCCTACCCCACTCCCCCCAAATCATAATCAAGAAAAGTGCTCTCATACAAATGTATGCATCGTATCCCCTCAAACACATAAACAGCCACTATGCCTCTGAAATCAGTGGTGCAATGTACATAAAAAGAACTCACCGTACTCACTTCCCAGGACTCACTTCTTTAAACTTCCCGCGCGCCGGGACAACAGGAACAGATTCGGGTGATGCGACACGACAACACATATCACTCCGCATCACCCATCACAGACAGCAGAGGTGCGCGGAAGGATTACAGCTGTTGTGACCTGTCAGATCGAACATAAAGATCCCGAAGCAGGACTATACCCGCAGAAGGATCGGTTCCGTGGCACCCCTAATAAGCATTCGTTACTTGACCCCGAATACTGGTATGTTATTAGGTAATAACATCACATATCAACAAAACATAAGCGTTGTCCCTAGTGTTTTCCCTAAAGCAAGATGGCCGATGTGGCATCTCAATGACAGCCCTTGTAGAAATCTGTTTCTACTCCCCTCTAGCGGAGAGTTGAGAAATTGCTAACTGTCACTTGAACTAAAGTAAAATTCAAAAAAGCGTTTAGCATAATCAACAATATTGTTGTGCCAAATACATAGTAAAAGTGTTTATCAAGAAATTCAACTTTTATTATAAATTTGCCATAAATAGAGATAAGAAATTTTGCAATATAATAATATTAACCACTTGAGGACCACAGTCTCTTCGCCAGAGTCTTTTTCTCCATTCAGACCACTGCAGCTTTCACGGTTTATTGCTCGCTTATACAACCTACCACCTAAATGAATTTTACCTCCTTTTCTTGTCACTAATACAGCTTTCTTTTGGTGCTATTTGATTGCTGCTGCAAGTTTTAGTTTTTATTATATTCATCAAAAAAGACATGAATTTTTGACAAAAAAAATGACTTTTTTAACTTTCTGTGCTGACATTTTTCAAATAAAGTAAAATTTCCTATACATTTAAGCGCGAAAGTTATTCTGCTACATGTCTTTGATAAAAAAAAAAAAAAACATTCAGTGTATATTTATTGGATTGGGTAAAAGTTATAGCGTTTACAAACTATGGTGCCAAAAGTGAATTTTCCCATTTTGAAGTATCTCTGACTTTGCTGACCACCTGTCATGTTTCATGAGGTGCTAAAATTCCAGGATAGTATAAATACCCCCCAAATGACCCCATTTTGGAAAGAAGACATCCCAAAGTATTCACTGAGAGGCATGGTGAGTTCATAGAAGATATTATTTTTTGTCACAAGTTAGTGGAAAATGACACTTTGTGACCAAAAAAAAAAAGTTTCCATTTCTTCTAACTTGCGACAAAAAAAATGAAATCTGCCACGGACTCACTATGCTCCTCTCTAAATACCTTGAAGGGTCTACTTTCCAAAATGGGGTCATTTGTGGGGTGTGTTTACTGTCCTGGCATTTTGGGAGGTGCTAAATTGTAAGCACCCCTGTAAAGCTTAAAGGTGCTCATTGGACTTTGGGCCCCTTAGCGCAGTTAGGCTGCAAAAAAGTGCCACACATGTGGTATTGCCGTACTCAGGAGAAGTAGTATAATGCGTTTTGGGGTGTATTTTTACACATACCCATGCTGGGTGGGAGAAATATCTCTGTAAATGACAATTTTTTGATTTTTTTTTACACGCAATTGTCCATTTACAGAGATATTTCTCCCACTCAGCATGGGTATGTGTAAAGAATACACCCCAAAACACATTATACTACTTGACAAAAAATAAAATCTTCTATGAACTCACCATACTCCTAACGGAATACCTTTGGGTGTCTTCTTTCTAAAATGGGGTCATTTGTGGGGTTCCTATACTGCCCTGGCATTTTAGGGGCCCTAAACCGTGAGGAGTAGTCTTGAAACCAAATGTCGCAAAATGACCTGTGAAATCCTAAAGGTACTCATTGGACTTTGGGCCCCTTAGCGCACTTAGGGTGCAAAAAAGTGCCACACATGAGGTACTCAGGAGAAGTAGTATAATGTGTTTTGTGGTGTATTTTTTACACATACCCATGCTGGGTGAGAGAAATATTTCTGTAAATGACAATTTTTTGATTTTTTTTTTACACACAATTGTCCATTTACAGAGATATTTCTCCCACCCAGCATGGGTATGTGTAAAAATACACCCCAAAACACATTATGCTACTTCTCCTGAGTACGGCGATACCACATGTGTGACACTTTTTTGCAGCCTAGGTGCGCTAAGGGGTCCAACATCCTATTCACAGGTCATTTTGAGGCATTTGTTTTCTAGACTACTCCTCACGGTTTAGGGCCCCTAAAATGCCAGGGCAGTATAGGAACCCCTCAAGTGACCCCATTTTAGAAAGAAGACACCCCAAGGTATTCCGTTAGGTGTATGGTGAGTTCATAGAAGATTTAATTTTTTGTCACAAGTTAGTGAAAAATGACACTTTGTGAAAAAACAATAAAAATCAATTTCCGCTAACTTTTGACAAAAAATAAAATATTCTATAATCCTATGAACTATGAATTCTATGAACTCGTCATACTCGTCATACACCTAACAGAATATCTTGGGGTGTCTTTTTTCTAAAAAGGGGTCACTTGTGGGGTTCCTATACTGCCCTGGCATTTTACGGGCCCAAAACCGTGAGGAGTAGTCTGGAAACCAAATGTCTCAAAATGATTGTTCAGGGGTATAAGCATCTGCAAAGTTGAAGACAGGTGGTCTATGAGGGGGCGAATTTTGTGGAACCAGTCATAAGCAGAGTGGCCTTTTAGATGACAGGTTGTATTGGGCCTGATCTGATGGATAGGAGTGCTAGGGGGGTGATAGGAGGTGATTGATGGGTGTCTCAGGGGGTGGTTAGAGGGGAAAATAGATGCAATCAATGCACTGGGGAGGTGAACAGAAGGGGGTCTGAGGGGGATCTGAGGGTTTGGCCAAGTGTTCAGGAGCCCACACGGGGCAAATTAGGGCCTGATCTGAAGGGTAGGTGTGCTAAGGGGTGACAGGAGGTGATTGATGGGTGTCTCAAGGTGTGATTAGTGGGGGCAATAGATGCAAGCAATGCACTGGCGAGGTGATCAGGGCTGGGGTCTGAGGGTGTGGGCGGGTGATTGGGTGCCCTAGGGGCAGATAGGGGTCTAATCTAATGGGTAGCAGTGACAGGTGGTGACAGGGGGTGATTGATGGGTAATTAGTGGGTGTTTAGAGGAGAGAACAGATGTAAACAATACACTTGAGAGGTGATCTGACGGTGGGTTTGCGGGCGATCTAATGGTGTGGGTGGGTGATCAGATTGCCCGCAAGGGGCAGGTAAGGGGCTGATTGATGGGTGGCAGTGACAGGGGGTGATTGCTGGGTGATAGGTGATTGGCAGGTGATTGACGGATGATCAGTGGGTTATTACAGGGAAGAACAGATGTAATTAATGCACTGGTGAATTGATAAGGGGGGGGGGGGGGGGTCTGAGGGCAATCTGAGCATGTGGGCGGGTGATTGGGTGCCTGCAAGGGGCAGATTAGGGTCTGATCTGATAGGTAACAGTGACAGGTGGTGATAGGGGGTGATTGATGGGTGATTGATGGGTAATTAGTGGGTGTTTAGAGAAGAGAACAGATGTAAACAATACACTTGGGAGGTGATCTGACTGCGGGTTTGCGGGCGATCTAATGGTGTGGGTTGGTGATCAGATTGCCTGCAAGGGGCAGGTTAGGGGCTGATTAATGGGTGGCAGTGACAGGGGGTGACAGGGGGTGATTGATGGGTGATAGGTGATTGGCAGGTGATTGACAAGTGATCAGTGGGTTATTACAGGGAAGAACAGATGTAATTAATGCACTGGCGAATTGATAAGGGGGGTCTGAGGGCAATCTGAGCGTTTGGGCGGGTGATTGGGTGCCCGCAAGGGGCAGATTAGGGTCTGATTTGATAGGTAACAGTGACAGGTGGTGATAGGGGGTGATTGATGGGTGATTGATGGGTAATTAGTGGGTGTTTAGAGAAGAGAACAGATGTAAACAATGCACTTGGGAGGTGATGTGACGGCGGGTTTGCGGGCGATCTAATGGTGTGGGTGGGTGATCAGATTGCCCGCAAGGGGCAGGTTAGGGGCTGATTGTTGGGTGGCAGTGACAGGGGGTGATTGATGGGTGATTGATGGGTGATAGGTGATTGACAGGGGATTGACAGGTGATCAGGGGGGATAGATGCATACAGTACACAGGAGGGGGGTCTGGGGAGAATCTGAGGGGTGGGGGGGGTGATCAGGAGTCCCCAGGGGGCAGTTAAGGAAATTTAAAAAAAAAATAGCATTGACAGATAGTGACAGGGAGTGATTGATGGGTTATTAGGGGGGTGATTGGGTGCAAGCAGTGGTCTGGGGGGTGGGGGCAGGGGGGGGTCTGAGGGGTGCTGTGGGTGATCAGGGGGCGGGGGAGGGCAGATCAGTGTGTTTGGGTGCAGACTAGGGTGGCTGCAGCCTGCCCTGGTGATCCCTCGGACACTGGAACCACCAGGGCAGGAGGCAGCATGTATAATACACTTTGTATACATTACAAAGTGTATTATACACTTTGTAGCGGCGATCATGGGGTTAACAACCCGCCGGCGCTTCCGAACAGCCGGCGGGTTGTCGTTGCGGGTGGGCGGAGCCAGTTGCCGGGGGAAGCGCGCGTCATCAATGACGCGATCGCTCCCCCGGCATGCCGAAAGGACGCAACGCCCTTGGGCGTATTGCGGTCCTTTCGGCGTACACTTTGCCGCCGCCCATCGGCTGTGGGCGGCCGGCAAGTGGTTAAAGATGAACTGTTACTGTAGTGAGAATAACATAATGAATAAAATTGCTTCTTGTTTACAATAATCATTTACAGTTGGGTCAATAAATGTTGAGACGACACAACTTTAACATTTTTGGCTCTATACACAACCACACTGGCATACCTCCTCTTTTGGAGGGACAGTCCCTCTTTATGAGAACTGACCCTCTGTTCCTCTTTCCGCCTCATTTGTCACTCTTTCAGGACTTTCAGGGCCGGTTTAAGCAACAATGGGGCCCCAGGGCAAAATAAGCCTGGGGGCCCCCCCAACAGATACCCCGGAGCAAAAATTGGCATTAAGGGACCTTTTTTGCAGCTGGTATAGTCAGGGTTTGAAGCCCCAATCGGTCGGAGCTCCACATTCTGGCTACCCCAGCCTGAATGGGGGACAAGGGGTTAAAAAGTTTCAGGAGGGGGGACCCCACATAATTAAAAAAAAAAGCCCACACTCTAACACTCTAAACATAAAAAAAAATTGGGAAAATAGGAAAAAAAATGCCAGGGATCTTCATACAGCCATATTGCGGCTGTTTAGCGATCCCTGGCCAAAGCGCTGCGGCTGCGTATGGACCCCTGGAATCCCCGTCAGGAAATTTATTGCTCTTTCTTTTGATGCATGTAAAATTACACTACCGTTAGGTTTGCTACTAAAAGTGACATTTACCGCATTTAAAAGTATACTTTTTTTCCTTCGAAACTTTAAAATCGATTTTCTCAAAAACTATAAGGTCTTTTTGAAAAATTGTTTTTTTCCTCTTATTCCCAATGATCTCCTTAACATATCCTGCAAAGTTAGGGTTTCTAGAATTTAAGGTGTATTTGCTATTAACCATTAAAGTCGGATGGTTTTTAAATGTGTATTTTTTTTTCCTTTGAAACTTTAAAATCGATGTTCTCTCAAAAACTATAAGGTCGATTTGAAAAAAAAAATGTTTTCCTCTTGTAGCCACTGAGGGCCCCTACAAGCTCTGGGGCCCTGGGGCAGCTGCCTCCTTTGCCTCTATGGTAGCGCCGGCCCTGAGGACTTTGTCCCTCTTTCTATGTAAATATATATATATTTCTCTACAAAAAGAAATGTGTTTGATTTATTTTAAACTTTATTCCCATCCTTTAAATATATATATTTCTTATTTTAAAATGTTAATATGAAGGAATAATGAACCAGGATACAAAGGACCAATGTGGCTTGAATTATAAAACAACATATTTTTCTCATCTTTATGGTGTGTTTTACTAGGGATGTGACGGGGGCGTGATCGGGGCGTGGCTTAAGTGTCCCTCTTTCTCATCTCAAAAAGTTGGGAGGTATGCAAAGGATTTGGAATGAAACAAGCACGATGTGTTTTTAAAGCGGAACTGAAGCATCCTAAAAAAAAATAAGAGTTTCACTTACCTGGGGCTTCTGCCAGTCCCCTGCAGGGGCGCTTTTAGACATAGGCAGTACAGGTCATTGCGTGGAGTGCCATTGGTCCTGGGGACACCATGTTGCTGGATTAAGCCCTGCCCCTGAATGAAGCCCCACCCCTTGACTAAGCCCCGCCCCCATGGGTTTTCTGTATTTGCTTCTGCTGCATCAGCTTAGCGTAAGTTGCAGTTAGTATATATTTGGGTAGAGCCTCTTTTAAAAAAAAAGTAAAAAAGGCAATAACCAAGTCCTCTCCGTGGGTGATTCACCACACCCAGAGCCTCTTTTAAAAAAAAGTAAAAAAGGCAATAACCAAGTCCTCTCCGTGGGTGATTCACCACACCCAGACAAACTATACTTTTCTTAAAGAGAATCTGTACTCTAAAATTCTTATAGTAAAAAGCATACCATTCCAGTGGCGTACCTAGGGCGTTTGACACCCGGTGCTGGTTATTATAAGACACCCCCCCCCTTTCCAACTCCCACCACCCCTCCCCCCCCCTCAAAAAAAGGAGCGAGTGTGGCATACTAAGCGCGCCACGGTGGGTAATGCCAGGTATAGGTGCTCCCTGTATAGTAAAGTGGGCATTTCACCAGAAATCGTAAAGTGGGCAGCATTTCACCAGAAATTAATCGTAAAGTGGGCAGCATTTCACCAGAAATTAACGTAAAGAGAGCAGCATTTCACCAGAAAATAATCGTAAAGAGAGCAGCATTTCACCAGAAAATAATCGTAAAGAGAGCAGCATTTCACCAGAAATCGTAAAGTGGGCAGCATTTCACCATAAAATAATGGTAAAGTGGGCAGCATTTCACCATAAAATAATCATAAAGTGGGCAGCATTTCACCATAAAATAATCGTAAAGAGAGCAGCATTTCACCATAAAATAATCGTAAAGAGAGCAGCATTTCACCATAAAATAATCGTAAAGAGAGCAGCATTTCACCATAAAATAATTGTAAAGAGAGCAGCATTTCACCATAAAATAATCGTAAAGAGAACAGCATTTCACCAGAAATCGTAAAGTGGGCAGCATTTCACCAACAAATAATCGTTATGTGGGCAGCATTCACCAGAAAATAATCGCTATGTGGTGTGCATTCACCAGAAAATCATCTCTATGTGCGCAGCATTCACCAGAAAATAATCGTTATGTGCGCAGCATTCACCAGAAAATAATCGTTATGTGCGCAGCATTCACCAGAAAATAATCATTATGTGTGCAGCGTTCACCAGAAAATAATCGTTATGTGCGCAGCATTCACCAGAAAATAATCATAATGTGCGCAGCATTCACCAGAAAATAATCGTTATGTGCGCAGCATTCGCCACAAAATAATAGTTATGTGTGCAGCATTCACCAGAAAATAATCGATATGTGTGCAGCATTCACCAGAAAATAATCGCTATGTGCGCAGCATTCACCAGAAAATAATCGCTATGTGCGCAGCATTCACCAGAAAATAGTCGTTATGTGCGCAGCATTCGCCAGAAAATAATCGTTATGCAGGGAGCATTCACCAGAAAATAATCGTTATGTGCGCAGCATTCACCAGAAAATAATCGTTATGCAGGGAGCATTCACCAGAAAATAATCGTTATGTGCGCAGCATTCACCAGAAAATAATCGTTATGCAGGGAGCATTCACCAGAAAATAATCGTTATGTGCGCAGCATTCGCCAGAAAATACTCGTTATGCAGGAAGCATTCACCAGCAAATAATCCTGTAAAAAAAAAAATTCACTCACCTGGCCGGCCTCACACGCGCTGACGATCCTCCAGCGCTGATCCTCCTGCAGCGACAGCCAGCCAGTGTAAATCTCCCGCGCTGACAGGCAGAGCGCAGGGCTATGGGAAGATGGCGCCCAAAGCCCTGTACTGGAGACACAAATAGTCTCCAGTGCAGGGCTTCGGCAGCCATCTTCCCGTAGCCCTGCACCCTGCCTCCGGGAGGCAGTCCCCGCAGTGGGCTGTGGGGAGATGAACCGGGTGCGGGCGGGCAGCGGCAGGGAAGAGAGGCAGAAGGAGGGGACCCAGGTGAGGGAGGGGGGGATCTGTCCCCCCTCCCCGCCACTGTCCCACTCCCCTACCCCTCCTTCTAGCGCTGATCTTCCCCTTCCATGGGGGGTCGTGGTGACAGTCACCCGGGGCGCCACACCCCCCTGCGCCCAATGGTAGGGACGCCACTGTACCATTCTATTCATTATGTTCTCCTGGGCCCCTCTGTGCTGTTTCTGCCACTCCCTGCTGCAATCCTGGCTTGTAATTGCCAGTTTTAGTCAGTGTTTACAAACAAAAGACGTGGCTTCTAACTAGAGTGTGAATGGCTTGAGAGTAGCTCAGTCTCTGGCTCATACAGAGCTTGGAGAGGGTGTGTATAGCTTCTGCCAATGACAAGCAGTGCAGCACATTCAACACATTCCAGCCTCAGCCGACAGAGCCGACAGAAGAAAGAAGATTAGATCATATAACAGAGATAACACAGCCACTGTGCAACTAGAAAAGGCTGTAGTTACACAGACCACATTAGAACAGGTATAGGAACTTATAGGATAGAAGAAATAAGGCTGAAAACTTGGTTACAGAGTCTCTTTAAAGAGACACTGAAGCGAGTAGAAAACTTGCTTCTTCTCTTATATTCAGCAGGGGCATGTGTGCCCCTGCTAAACCGCCGCTATCGCGCCGCACAACGGGGGTCCCTTACACCCCAATTCCCCCCCCGCAAAATCTACGACCAACTTGGTCGTAGATTTTGCTGCTCCTAGAGGCAGGGCTAACGGCTGCAGCCCTGCTTCACAGCGCCGTCTATCAGCGGCGCATTGCCGCCTCTCCCCCGCCCCTCTCAGTGAAGGAAGACTGAGAGGGTCGAGGGAGAGGCGGAGATACGCGCTGACAGACGCGCGTGAGGCAGGGCTGCAGCAGTTAGCCCTGCATCAATGCGGAAGAGATCCCCGGCGAGGACGGAGGGGATTTGGGGGGTAAGGGACCCTCGTTGTGCGGTGCGATCAGGGTCGGACTGGGCCACAGTAGTACAGTTTTTTCCCTCGGTGGGCCCTGCCTGCAGGTCTTTGGTGGGCCCCCTCTCCTTGTCTGACAGAGCTCCAATTGCTGCCTGCAGCACAAAAATTCTCTTCTCAGTGCTGTAATCACTCATGCTGAGAGCAGTGGCGTAGCTAAGAAGCTGTAGGCCTTGATGCAAATTTTACAATGGGTCCCCCCAAGCACTCTATACATAACAATTGATATGGCGCACCAAAACCTGCCAATGGCAACTACAGCGTCAGAGGTGCCAAAGGGGATGGGAAATAGCTTGCTAATGATTACCACTGTTCAAAGTATCTATAGAAGTGATTATTATGAGCACAGGACCAATAGAGAGGTAATACTGCAAAGTAGGACATTACTTTATATTGAAGGAGGGGACTCTATGCAAAGTTTTGCTGGGCAGCAGTGTCTCTGAATTACAATGCTGCTAAGATCATGTACGTTTGGCCCTGTCCATAATACATTTATTTATTTATTATTTATTTATTGTATTTATAAATACATCATGACCACACCCACCTTCTGGTGCATGGTCACGCCCTTTTTTCACCGCAATCATGGGATGTGTGGGCCCCAGGTTGAAATTTCTTTGGTGGGCCCCCAGTGTCCCAGTCCGACCCTGGGCGCGATAACGGCGGTTTAGCAGGGGCACACATGCCCCTGCTGAATATAAGAGAAGAAGCGAGTTTTATACTCGCTTCAGTTTCTCTTTAAGGAAGAGGGCTTATGAAGAAACTGTAATGCAATCTTGCAGTACAAAAACTGCGTTCAATTTTATTGACATGTGCAGAAATACAAAAAAAGGACCATAAAAACTTGTAATAAATCTGTAAAGTTAATCTTCATGCGCAACATTAAAGTGCATACAAAGAGGAAGATTTTTCATAGACAATCTGGCTTGCCGTAATACAGAAGTTAATAATTGAGACAGCTGCATATCAGTTGGAGTGGACGCTCCACTCTTAGCTGCATATCAGTTTCTCTATACTGGCCGTGGAGACGTTTAGTGTGCATATGCTTGGTCCAGATGCCCCTCAATTTGTCCGTGTTACTCTGGTCTTAGTTACCGACTGAGCCCAGCAGAATTATGTATGTATACAGAGTGGCCTCATGAAGGGCACTACACAGCCCGAAACAAACATCAACTCAGTTATTAACTTCTGTATTACGTTAAGCCGGATTGCTGTAATTGTCACTCCTATGAAAAATCTTCCTCTTTGTATGCACTTTAATGTTGTGCATGAAGATTAACTTCACAGATTTATTACAATTTTTTATGGTCCTTTTTTGTATTTTTGCATATGTGTCAATAAAGTTGAACAAAGTTTTTGTACTGCAAGATTGCATCACAGTTTCTTCATAAGCCCTCTTCCTAAAGAAAAGTATAGCGTAAGTTGCAGGAAGCTGCCACTGTGTCCCTCTGTGCCTTGTGCATCCTTTCCCCCCCCACCCCCCCCCCCCCCCCCCCTTTGTGCCTTCTTCTGTCCCTTTTGTGCCTCCTTCTGCCTCCTTGTGCCTTCTTCAGTCCCTTGTGCCATTTCTGACCCCTGTTTGTCCTTCTGCCTTCCTTTATGCCTCCGTCTGTCACCCTTTGTGCCTCCTTCTGTCTCCATGTGCATCCTTTAGTCCCCCTATGCCACCACTGCCTCCTTCTGTGCCCCTTTGTACCTCCTTCTGTCCCCCTGTGCCTCCTTATGGCCATTGTGCCTCTTTGTCCCTTTGTGCTACCTCTGTCTAGTGTTGGGCGAACAGTGTTCGCCACTGTTCGGGTTCTGCAGAACATCACCCTGTTCGGGTGATGTTCGAGTTCGGCCCGAACACCTGACGGTGCTCGGCCAAACCGTTCGGCCACATGGCCGAACTAAGAGCGCATGGCCGAACGTTCCCCGAACGTTCGGCTAGCGCTGTGATTGGCCGAACGGGTCACGTGGTTCGGGCCCGAACGCGCTCTGATTGGCCGAACGGTCACGTGGTTCGGGTAAATAAATACCCGAACCACGTCATATCTCCTCCATTTGTCTGTGGGTTTAGCTTTGGGTAGGCAGGCAGGGTAGTTCGCTCTCCAGCCACGCTAGCCAGGGTCCCCCCCCAGTCATTGTGTGTCGCTGCTGGGAACAGTAGTACACCGCTCGCTCAGCCACACTATATATAGCATTGTTTACTGCCACTGTGTACCTCGCTCAGCCACGCTATATATAGCATTGTGTTTTCTGACACTCTGTGTACACGGCTTAGCCTGGCTATATAGCATTGTGTGTACTGCCACTGTGCACCTCGCTCAGCCACACTATATATAGCATTGTGTTTTCTGACACTCTGTGTACACGGCTTAGCCTGACTATATAGCATTGTGTGTACTGCCACTGTGTACCTCGCTCAGCCACGCTATATATAGCATTGTGTTTACTGCCACTCTGTGTACACGGCTCAGCCAGACTATATAGCATTGTGTGTACTGCCACTGTGCACCTCGCTCAGCCACGCTATATATAGCATTGTGTTTTCTGACACTCTGTGTACACGGCTTAGCCTGACTATATAGCATTGTGTGTACTGCCACTGTGCACCTCGCTCAGCCACGCTATATATAGCATTGTGTTTACTGCCACTCTGTGTACACCGCTCAGCCAGACTATATACCATTGTTTACTGACACTCTGTGTACACCGCTCAGCCAGACTATATACCATTGTTTACTGACACTCTGTGTACACGGCTCAGCCTGACTATATAGCATTGTGTGTACTGCCACTGTGTACCTCGCTCAGCCACGCTATATATAGCATTGTTTACTGACACTCTGTGTACACGGCTCGGCAAGACTATATAGCATTGTGTGTACTTCCACTCTGTGTACACCGCTCAGCCAGACTATATAGCATTGTGTGTACTGCCACTGTGTACCTCGCTCAGCCACGCTATATATAGCATTGTTTACTGACACTCTGTGTACACGGCTCAGCCAGACTATATAGCATTGTGTGTACTGCCACTCTGTGTACACGGCTCAGCCAGACTATATAGCATTGTGTGTACTGCCACTCTGTGTACACCGCTCAGCCAGACTATATAGCATTGTGTGTACTGCCACTCTGTGTACACGGCTCAGCCAGACTATATAGCATTGTGTGTACTGCCACTCTGTGTACACCGCTCAGCCAGACTATATAGCATTGCGTACTCTGCCAGTCAGTGTGTATATTGCTGGGATCAGTAATACTCCACTCACCGCCAACCACTATATGAGCTCACCATGAGTTCCTCAGAGACCTCTGCTGTGAGCAGCACTCCCAACAACAGCAACAGCCAATGCCCCACGCAAGCTATAACATCCACCCCAGCAGCCAGTGGTCAGCAGCAGCCCTCTCGGGAGGAGAATGTTGTGTCCATCGGTCCGTCGCCAGAACGATTAATGAGGGCTGCCATTGAGGAGATGATGGGGCCTGATGTGGAGGAGGAGGTCGGGCTCAGGCCAGCATCCCAAGTTAATGTTGAGGACGATGAGGGGTCTGTGTCTGGGGATGCTGGGGTGGCAGAGGTGGTGGGTGGGTCAGACTCAGGAGAAGAGTTGTATGATGAGGATGATGATCGGGACCATCTGTATGTGCCTCAGAGTCCGACCCCGGAAAACATGTTGTATCGTGTGTTTAGGTACTAAAATCTGCGTTGCCACTTCCCAGTACTGCCCGCAGTGCCCGGGTCCACGGATCCATATAATTTTTTGGGCAGCACTATCAAACTGTGGTACTATGAGTGAGTTGCCATGGTCCTTCTGTGCTGCCTGTCACACTCACCGTCTGTCTGCAGATGGATTGTTCAACACAGCTACGCCATCTGACATGTAGTCCTGGACCTTGACCATCTTCCCTAGGCGATTGGTGTTGGAGGACGTGGAACTGCCCGATTGCTGTTCTGTGGGCTGCTGCATGGGTGTCAGAAAATGTTCCCACTCCAAGGACACTGCCAATACCATTCCCTTTTGGGCACTAGCAGCAGCTTGTGTTCTTTGCTGCCCTCCTGGTCCTCCTGGGTTTGCTGAAGTCAGTCTGTCGGCGTACAACTGGCTAGAGAAGGAGGAGGATGTCAATCTCCTCTCTAAAGTCTCCATCCTCAAGGGCCTGCTGGAATTGTTCCATTTTTGACCTGTCTGACACTTTCTTCAATCAGTTTTTTAACATTGTGTTTGTATAAACTGGGTATAAACCCAGTAATTGGTGTTGTCCAGATTCCAGAATAATGAATAATAATGAATAGTGAATAATGCGCGGGCCGCGTTCAATGCAGTCTAGCATGAATTGAGCCATGTGTGCCAGAGAGTCCTGCCAGACTCCTCTATCTTCATGTTCTTGTAAGCGTTGTGATTGTTGTGATGCACCATATTCGTCACCAGCATCACTTTCTTCCTCTTCTGCTGTCCTTTCCCGCTAAATTGTGGAAGTCCAACGTGCACCGCTCTGTCCCTCGGCAGTGGGGGCATCCAATTCCTGCTCCAACTCCAGCTGTTCCTCGTCCTGTTCTTTGTCATAGCTGGGACCAGCGTTTCCTGAGGCAGGTTGCCTGATGTTGGTATCATCACGCTGATCGTTTTCATCTTCAGAATCCCCCACTTGCATCATGCCAGCGGTTTCCATCTTCAACATTGATTTCTTCAGTAAACACAGCAGTGGTATTGTAATGCTGACTGTAGAGTTGTCACTGCTCAGTCACGCAATGTGGATTGCTCAAAATTTTGGAGGACTTGGCAGAGATCCAACATGGTGGCCCAATCAGATCCACAGAAGCTTGGTAGCTACTAGCTGCTGGAATGCGCCTCGGCACTGCGCAAAAGCGTGCTAGCATGTGCAGCGTAGAATTCCAGCGCGTAGGCAGGGACATCACCCAGCGAGCGATGGTGCGCTAGATTGAAGCGCTCCTGCATCTCTTGGTGAGTCCTTCAGAAGCGGTACTGGACTTTTAACAATGTTTTTTTTTTTTTCTTTCAACAGAAGATCTGCCACGTTGGAGTGAGGAGGACGCCGCCGACCCCGACACCAAGCTGAACCCCGGCGAACTCCAAGCAGAGGATCCTTAGGAACCCTCAAGGCTTTGAGCAAGCTGAGGAGGATCAGCAGTCCCGACGAGACCTCTCCTCATATGCGACTGAGTGCAGTGGAGCTCCCCAGAACAACCTCTCAGTTGTCACTTTGTCACTGGTCACTTTGTCACTTTGTCACTTTGTCATTTTGTCACTTTGTCAGTTGTCACTTTGTCACTGGTCACTTTGTCACTTGTCACTTTGTCATTTTGTCACTTGTCACTTTGTCACTTGTCACTTCTCACTTTGTCACTTGTCACTTTGTCATTTTGTCACTTGTCACTTTGTCACTTGTCACTTCTCACTTTGTCACTTGTCACTTTGTCATTTTGTCACTTGTCACTTTGTCATTTTGTCACTTTGTCATTTTGTCACTTTGTCACTTTGTCACTGGTCACTTTGTCACTTGTCACTTGGTCACTTGTCCAGATGATCTCGGTACACCTCCTGAGATTCAAATTCCTGCACACATTGCTCTGGGATTTGGGTGTGATGAATGATGCATCTAACTGGCCACCGGAGGCAATTAAGGCCTTCAAAACATTGAAAGCAGCTTTCTGTTCCGCCCCCATTTTGCGTCATGTTGAGTTGTTGACGTCATGTTCATCCTCGGCCTCGCCTTGCATTTCAGTGCGAGGTGCATTTTCCACAGAAAAAGGTTGTGAATCCGGGCACAACATTTGTGGCTGTTCCATTGACCTTTCACAGGTAGAAGATTGTGGGGGTGGGAATAGCTCCTCCGAATAGCCCATTGTGTCCTGAAAACTACTCATTGCATTGCTTTGCGCACACATTTTTTTGTCCTCATGCAAGGCCTGAGTTGCAGCTGAAAGCGTGGCCTTCTCCTCCTGCACCTCCTCCTGTTCCATCACGTCTGCTGCTGCTGGGTTAGCGTTGACGCCCGGTCCCTGTTTATTGAACCTCTTATCTTTATTACATTTATGACTGCATGGCGGTAAAAAGCATGCTATCCGCACGCTTCTTGTCCTCATGCAAGGCCTGGGTTGTTGTGTCTCAAAAAGCATGGCCTTCTCCTCCTGCGCCTGCTCCTGTTCCATCACGTGTGCTGCTGCTGCTGGGTTACCGTTACCGGTCCCTTTTCCTGGAACCTCTTCTCTGTATTACATTTATGACTGCATGGCGACAAAAAGCATGTTACCCGTGCAAAGAAACATGACATTTTCCACATTTAAAAGACAGTTTTTCCTTTGAAACTTTACAATCAATTTTCTCAAAAACTATAAGCTCTTTTTCAAATATTTTTTTTCCTCTTGTACCCACTCCCAAGGTGCACATACCCTGCTAATTTGGGGTATGCAGCATGTAAGGAAGCTTTACAAAGCACGAAAGTTCGGGTCCCCATTGACTTCCATTATGTTCGGAGTTCGGCGCGAACACCCGAACATCGCGGCGATGTTCGGCGAACGTTCGCGAACCCGAACATCTAGGTGTTTGCCCAACACTACCTCTGTCCCCTGTTCCTCCTTTAGTCCCACTCTGCCTCCTTCTGTCCTCCTGTGCCTCCTTCTGTCTCCCTTTGTGCCTCATTCTGTCTCCATGTGCCTCTTCAGTCCCCATGTGCCACCTCTGTCCCCTGCGCTTTCCTCTGTCCCCTTGTGCCAGAAGGAGTTCTGTGCCCCTTTGTGCCTTCTTCTGTCTCCCTGTGGCTCTGTCTCTCCCTCTCTGTCTCCTTGTGCCTCCTTACATCCCCTTCTGCGTTCTTCTGACCCCCTTTTGTGCCTCCTTCTGTCCCCCTTTGTGCATCCTTCTGTTCCCCTTTGTACCTTCTACTGTCTCCCTGTGCCTCCTTCTGCCCCGCTTTGTGTGCTTTTTTCTGTCCACTTTTGTGCCTCCTTCTGCCCCCTTTGTACCTCCTTCTGTCCCATGTTCCTTCTTCTTTCCACCTGTGCCTCCTTCTTTCTCCTGTGCCTCCTTTTGTCCCGCTTTATGCCTCAATCCTTACCCCATTGTGCCTCCCTCTGCCCCCCTTTGTGCCTCCTTCTTTCACCGTGTGCATCCTTCTGGCCCTCATGCCTTCTTTAGTCCCCCTGTACCTGCTGCTGCCCCTCTGTGTACCTACTTCTGTCCTCCTGTGTCTCCTTCTGTCCTCCTTTGTGTCTCAATTTGTCGCCCATTATGCCTCCTTTTATCCCCCATTGAGCCTCCTTCTGTCCCCTTGTGTGCCTCCTTCTGTCCCCTTGTGCCTCCTTCTGTCCTTCTTTGTGACTTTTTCTGACCCTCATGCCTCCTTCTGTACCCCTGTGCCTCCCTATGTCCCCCTGTGTACCTTCTTCAGTCCCTCGTGCCTCCTTCTGTCCCCCTTTGGGCTTCCTTCTGTCCCCCTTTATGCCTCATAAAAGTGGAGCCCAGCCTATGTGTATTTTCTTGTGAAACGCTGCCCACATTACGTGTATTTTCTGGTGAAACACTGCACGCATTACATGTATTTTCTGGTGAAACGCTGCCCGCATTGTGTATTTTCTGGTGAAACACTGCATTTACGTGTATTTTTCAAGTGAAATGTTGCAGCAATAAGTGTAATTTCTGGTGAAACGCTGCCGCATTACGATTATTTTATGGTGGATCATTGCCGCATTATGATTATTTCCTGGTGAAACACTGCTGCATTACGATTATTTTCTGGTGAAATGCTTCCGCAATACGTGGAATATTCTGGTGAAATGATGCCGCATTACGATTACTTTCCGGTGAAATGCTGCTGCATTGCAATTATTTTCTGGTAATATGCTGCTACATTCTGATAATTTTTTGGGTGAAAAGCTGCTGCATTATGATTATTTTCATGGGGGGCTGGGTGGATTGGTGCCACAGGTTTTCTCGCTTGGAGTGACAAAATAACTAGAGGCACCCCTGCCCACTCCATTTCCAGACAATCCTCCGTCTTTTTTTCACGTAGTGGAAGCCAACCACTAAGTCGACGTCCACCGCACCCTGGCCACGCATATCCTCGTACATGTTCCCGTAGCCAGACACAAGCGCAGTACAAGAAACCTACTACACCTGGGCAGTAAGATCCCAGCGACGGGAGTGTGAACCAAGACGCGAGCGGCCAAAGTCGTGCAGGCGCAGTGCACTCCAACTGCGTGAAGTGAATGTAAACTGTGGCGTGGGAACGGAGGATCGTATGGTAACTTTGCGGGCAGAGGTCGGCTGCACGGGGCTGGCAGAAGCCCCGTGTAAGTGAAACTCTTATTTTTTTTTTGTATACTTCAGTTCTGCTTTAACTGCTGAAGACAAAACTGAAGGGAAAATGCCTCAAGAAAAAGCAGGAACTGAAGACAGTTGCAGTAGAAACCTAGCTTAACATCACCAGGGATGAAACCCAGCGTCTGGTGATGTCTATTCTATCTGGTGATGTCTATATAGCATTCCAGACTTCAGGCTGTAATTGACTTCAAAGGATTTGCAGCCAAGTATTAAAAATTACTTTTGGCCCCTTAAAGATAACCCGAGGTGGATCTTCAGGGGGGGCAGGTGGGACACAGAGCCATGTTCTCTGCCTAATGACATGGCTTTGTGTCCCCCAACCGCCGCTCTCTGCCCACCACCGCTGCACTATAGTCCCTCGAAATTAGCAAAAAGAGTTGTCGCTAGCTCGGAGGTAAACAGAGGGGAGAGGAATTCCCAGTTTAAAACGCCCACCAGGGGCGTTCCTACAGAGTTTCCTGAGCTGCCATTGGGCAGCTCTCTCCCCTTGACCACGCCTCCTGCCGCTTCCCACCTCCCTGCACGCTCTGAGAGACAACACAGTCTCTCAGTGCAGCGTTGTGACCCAGTGAAGTGAAAGTGGGCTATTGCAACCCATGGGAGCTGCGGGGAGTGGCAGTTTTTGTGGCTACCTGATCTGCTCAGCCCTGCGGATCAGGTAGCCTACTTTTTTTATTTTTTGAGCCCACCTCAGGCTTTCTTTAACAAGTGCAAGGCACATATGCAAACTGTTGTAATTCCTAGACCATTCACATGAATTGGATGTAAATACCCTCAAATTAAAGCTGACAGCCTTAAGTTAAAGCACATCATGGTCATTTATTTTCCATTGTAGTTGTATATAGAGCCAAAAATGTTAGAATTGTGTCGATGTCCCAATATTTATGGACCTGACAGTATATATTATGTAGCCAGTGTTTGACCATTGTAAAATCTTTCCTTTCCCTGATCTACAATCTGAAATTTATCACTGGTGGTGACATATTTTGTTCTGCTGCTGTAAAATCACAACAAAATCACGATTGCGGTAAAATCGTGTTATTTTACCATAATTTTATGGTAGAGCAGCAGTGGGGAGGGGGGACGGAACCCCCCTCCCTCACCTGAGGCTCCCCTGACTGCGCTCCCCCTCCAGCTATTTTCCCAGCATTTAAGTAATCAAGCAAGTGAGCCGGGGAGGCGATAACTCACCTTCCTTCTTCCGCTCCAGCGTTGCGTTCCACCACTTGTCCATGGGTGGCATTGCAGAAAGTGACTTGGTGACATCCGCTGCTAGAGCCATCAGGCTTCCAGCCACTTAGCCATCCTCTGACGCTACATACCAGGCTTCCTTGTCACCTTTGTTTCCCATCGCTATGCACAGACACCAGACCCAGTGACCAATGCCACTGCTCTTGCAGCCACAGCAGGTCTGGCACTGGGGCAGAGGTATGGAAAGCAACAGTGCCTGGGGAGCCCGGAATGCAGTCACGAATATCGTGAGTTCTGGGGTGACTGGGGCTGACGTGGTGGCAAGGAACGGGGACTGGCAGATAAAGGAGATTCTTCTACCAAGATTTAAATAAGAAGAAAGAAGCAAGAAGTCAGAGAAGAACGAAGCAAAAATGAAAAAAAAAAGAACACAGAAGATGTGCCCCCCCCCCCCTAAACTTTATTATCCTGTTGTTAACACTATTATTCTGTTCTTAACACCAGGGGTGTTGCTAGCCCTATTTTGGGGGGGCCCTTGCCCCCAATCTGTCCTGGGGTGCCATGGATTTCCCAGCCGCCGCTGACCCCCGGCTGTCCCCACTACCACACAGCAGCGTCAGACCTCGATCAGCGCCGGGCAAGCAGATAGAGCGGGCGCTAGGACCTAGCGGACACCGCTGATATGCGGAAGTGACATCACTTCCGCATATTTGTGCCCAGCGCCCGCTCTATCTGGTCGGGTCGCCCGCTGATCCTGAGGTCTGTCGCGGCCGGTGCTCCAACGCTTTATATCACGTCGGAACACCCGGCAAGGTAGGTGGGGTGGGGAGCGCGCCTGGCACTCACTACCTAAACGGGGGTCCCTGCTGTCACTCACTCACTACCTAACGGGGTCCCTGCTGTCACTCACTAACTAACGGGGGTCCCTGCTGTCACTCACTACCTAACGGGGGTCCCTGCTGTCACTCACTACCTAACTGGGGGTCCCTGCTGTCACTCACTAACTGGTGGTCCCTGCTGTCACTCACTACCTAATGGGGGTCCCTGCTGTCACTCACTACCTAACGGGGGTCCCTGCTGTCACTCAGTAACTAATGGGGGTCCCTGCTGTCACTCACTAACTAATGGGGGTCCCTGCTGTCACTCATTAACTAATGGGGGTCCCTGCTGTCACTCACTAACTAATGGGGGTCCCTGCTGTCACTCACTACCTAATGGGGGTCCCTACTGTCATTCACTAACTAATGGGGGTCCCTGCTGTCACTCACTACCTAATGGGGGTCCCTGCTGTCACTCACTAACTAATGGGGGTCCCTGCTGTCACTCACTACCTAATGGGGGTCCCTGCTGTCACTCAGTAACTAATGGGGGTCCCTGCTGTCACTCACTAACTAATGGGGGTCCCTGCTGTCACTCACTACCTAATGGGGGTCCCTGCTGTCACTCACTAACTAATGGGGGTCCCTGCTGTCACTCACTAACTGGGGGTCCCTGCTGTCACTCACTATCTAACTGGGGGTCCCTGCTGTCACTCACTACCTAACTGGGGGTCCCTGCTGTCACTCACTATCTAACTGGGGGTCCCTGCTGTCACTCACTATCTAACTGGGGGTCCCTGCTGTCACTCACTATCTAACTGGGGGGTGCCTGTCACTACATACACTGGGGGGCTCCTGTCCCTACCTGAACTGGGGGGCTCCTGTCACTACCTAAACTGGGGTACTCCTGGCGCTACCTTAACTAGGGGGCACCTGTCCCTACCTAAACTGGGGTACTCCTGGCGCTACCTTAACTAGGGGGCACCTGTCGCTACCTAAACTATCCAGGCCAGCCAGCCCAGCATCACCACCAGCCAACCAGCCCAGAATCACTGTCAAAAAGGCCACAGCATCACCACCAGTCAGGTCAGCATTTACTTCAACCAGCCAAGCACAGCCCAGCATCACTGCCAGCCAACCCAGCCACAACATCGGCCACAGCATTACCACCAGTCAGGCCACAGCATCACTGCCAGGCCTTTCAGCCCACATATCATCCCCAATCCAGCCAAAAAAAGTATTGCCAGGCACAGCAGCCAGTAGAGGAGAATTCAGAAGCCAGGTGAGAGGTGTCTACCATATTAAGGGGCATTCTGCCTATTTATGTGAAATGCTGTCTATTTATGTGCCTCATGACTAGAGATGAGCGTAATGGCGTAATTACGATTTCGCAAAATTTCGCGTAATTAGTGTAATTACGATTATGGCCGTAAGTACATAATCGTAATGAAGAAGGATTTCGCGAAATTTCGCGTAAGCGTAATTTTCGCGTAATTTTCGCATTACAATGGGTATTACGAAATTAATGCGTATGGCCATGCTCCCGAAGCGGAAAAGTTGACGCATGGATCAATGTTAGGTAGCCGCCGACTTTAAGGGTTAATAGCAAAGCCCTCTTAAATGCTAAGAGCCTCAAATTTGGAGACTATATTAAGGAGATCAGAAGGAATAAGAGGAAATTTTTTTTTTCAAAAAGACCTTATAGTTTTTGAGAAAATCAATGTTAAAGTTTCAAAGGAAAAATGTAAACATTTAAAAACCCGCCGACTTTAACGGTTAATAGCAAAGCCTGCTTAGAGTTTAGGAACACCAAATTCCCAGGGTATATTAAGGGGATCAGTGGAAATAAGAGAAATTTTTTTTTTTCAAAAAGACCTTATAGTTTTTGAGAAAATCGATTTTTTAATTTCGAGGGCGAAAATGTCTTTTAAATGCGGAAAATGTCAGTTTTTTTGCACAGGTAACAATAGTGTATTATTTTCATAGATTCCCCCAAGTGGGAAGAGTTTTACTTACTTCGTTCTGAGTGTGGGAAATATAAAAAAAAAACGACGTGGGGTCCCCCCTCCCAGACCTCTTTAACCCCTTGTCCCCCATGCAGGCTGGGATAGCCAGAATGCGGAGCACCGGCCGCGTGGGGCTCCGCACCCTGACTATACCAGCCCGCATGGTCCATGGATTGGGGGGTCTCAGAAGGGGAGGGGCAGCCAAGCTTTCCCCTCCCCCTCCGAGCCCTTGTCCAATCCAAGGACAAGGGGCTCTTCTCCACCTCCGATGGGCGGTGGAGGTGGAGGCCGTGATTTCCTGGGGGGGGTTCATGGTGGAATCTGGGAGTCCCCTTTAAAAAGGGGTCCCCCAGATGCCCACCCCCCCTCCCAGGAGAAATGAGTATAGAGGTACTTGTACCCCTTACCCATTTCCTTTAAGAGTTAAAAGTAAATAAACACACAAACACTTAGAAAAAGTATTTTAATTGAACAAAAAACATAACCACGAAAAAAGTCCTTTAATATTCTTAATTAACCATTACTACTTACCTGTCCCTTTAAATAAATGATCCCTCGCAATAGCCTCGGAAATGTTCTATCAGTTACAATGTAACAAAGTTATTACAATGTAACAACTTTGTTACATTGTAACTACGCCACACCCGACGTCACTCGCCGCTCAGCCGCCGCATACGCGTCTGTGCTGCACGGACCCGACAGAGCTCTGAGCTATATAGCTCAGAGCTCTCTAAGCATCTTTGAATTTGGGCTCCAAGGAGCCCCATTGATCCTTAGCAGACCAATGGGGTTCCTCCTGATTTGAAGGAACCCCATTGGTCTGCTAAGGACCAATGGGGCTCCTTGGAGCCCAAATTCAAAGATGCTTAGAGAGCTCTGAGCTATATAGCTCAGAGCTCTGTTGGGTCCATGCAGCACAGACGCGTATGCGGCGGCTGAGCGGCGAGTGACGTCGGGTGCGGCGTAGTTATGTAACAAAGTTGTTACATTGTAACAACTTTGTTACATTGTAACTGATAGAACATTTCCGAGGCTATTGCGAGGGATCATTTATTTAGTTTCAATCAGTTTTATTGAAGATAGCAAGATAGTTACAAACAATCCCAAAAGGGATAGAGAATATAATAACAAAGATTCAAACAATTGGTGAACATAATTCAGCCTAAATTAGCCCCTCCAGGAATAAGTTGGAAGAGAAATCTAGATACACATATAAAACATTTCGTTATAACTACAGCATGTTGACCTGACTAAAAGAGCCCAGTCCATTAGATCAGGATGGCCTAAAGTCCAAAAAGAGTTGAGGTCTGGGACATCCTGGAGAGAAGCATCTAAAGTTGGGATCATTTATTTAAAGGGACAGGTAAGTATTAATGGTTAATTAAGAATATTAAAGGACTTTTTTCGTGGTTATGTTTTTTGTTCAATTAAAATACTTTTTCTAAGTGTTTGTGTGTTTATTTACTTTTAACTCTTAAAGGAAATGGGTAAGGGGTACAAGTACCTCTATACTCATTTCTCCTGGGAGGGGGGGGTGGGCATCTGGGGGACCCCTTTTTAAAGGGGACTCCCAGATTCCACCATGAACCCCCCCCCCCAGGAAATCGCGGCCTCCACCTCCACCGCCCATCGGAGGTGGAGAAGAGCCCCTTGTCCTTGGATTGGACAAGGGCTCGGAGGGGGAGGGGAAAGCTTGGCTGCCCCTCCCCTTCCGAGACCCCCCAATCCATGGACCATGCGGGCTGGTATAGTCAGGGTGCGGAGCCCCACGCGGCCGGTGCTCCGCATTCTGGCTATCCCAGCCTGCATGGGGGACAAGGGGTTAAAGAGGTCTGGGAGGGGGGACCCCACGTAGTTTTTTTTTTATATTTCCCACACTCAGAACGAAGTAAGTAAAACTCTTCCCACTTGAGGGAATCTATGAAAATAATACACTATTGTTACCTGTGCAAAAAAAACTGACATTTTCCGCATTTAAAAGACATTTTCGCCCTTGAAACTTAAAAATCGATTTTCTCAAAAACTATAAGGTCTTTTTGAAAAAAAAATTTTTCCTCTTATTCCCACTGATCCCCTTAATATACCCTGGGAATGTGGTGTCCCTAAACTTTAAGCAGGCTTTGCTATTAACCGTTAAAGTCGGCGGGTTTTTAAATGTTTACATTTTTCCTTTGAAACTTTAACATCGATTTTCTCAAAAACTATAAGGTCTTTTTGAAAAAAAAAAAAAAAAATTTCCTCTTATTCCTTCTGATCTCCTTAATATATTCTCCAAATTTGAGGCTCTTAGCATTTAAGGGGGCTTTGCTATTAACCCTTAAAGTCGCAAATTTCGCGTGCGTAATTATAGTAATGCGAAATTACGAAAATTTCGGCTCAACTCTACTCATGACTGCTGAATTTGTCTTGTTGGGGGCCTCAAGATTGCTGAATTTGTCTTGTTGGGTGCCTCATAATTTGTTGGGGGCCTCATGATTGCTGAATTTGTCTTGTTGGGGGCCTCACGGTTGCTGACTTTGTCATGTTGGGGCCTCATGATTGCTGAATTTGTCTTGTTGGAGGCCTCATGATTTCTGAATTTGTCTTGATAGGGGCCTCATGATTGCTGAATTTGTCTTGTTGGGGATCACATGATTGCTAACTGCGAGACTATGGGAAAAGCTGAATCATCATCATATGAGACAATAGCATTAAACCTACTTTTTTTTAGCTTTTTAAAACAGAAAATAAAACTGGGAGGTTCTTAAAAAAAATGAATATATTTTTTCAGCAGTAGGATGGATGAAATTGTTTATCTTCACAGTTTTTCAACTTGGATTTTCCATAATGTTCATGTATGTGTTAAAACGTTTGTATAGTATTTGGTTTAAATTGCTGTTGCCACTTTGCGATAGATAAGTGACTTGTGGGTTGCAGTTTGGGGCTCCAAAAAGTTTGCCACCGCTGTCCTAATCTAATGTACGATCGGGCCCCACCCATGGCCACGCCCACTCACTGCATGACCACGCCCATTTTTGCCGCCGCGCGCTACGCACGCTGCATATACCCCCCACCTAGTGCCCCCAGGTGCCACCGATCTCCAAGGACCCTAGGAACGCCCCTGCTTAACACTAAATAGGTATATGGTCAAAAGTGACCATCTATACCTCACTCATGCAGACTGGTATAGCCGGGTGGGCATAAGGGTCTGCCATGCTAACATACATGCCAGCTCACATGGAACATGAACTGGGGTGCTCTGTAAGACAGGGGTGAAAAAACACCCACTCTTCTACAGAGCCCTTCTCCTTATCATGGACAAGGGACTCCCCCTGCCACCTCCGATTCCCAGGAGGAGGTGTGGATGCATAGGTCCTGGGTGACTTATGTTAGAATTGGGGAGCCCCCTTAAATAAGGGAACACATAGATGTCAAGCCCCTTCCAGGTAAATATGTACATTATTTAATGACAAAAATAGAATAATTAACCTTACTGGGATAAAAAATACAACTTCTGTATTTTTTTGTTTTTCATCTGTCATTTCTTTCTTCTTTAACTTCTTTCTTTTCCCTTTATATGTTGATTGAAGTGTGCTCCCCACCACTGAACCTCACTGATGCTGCCACTCTGGTAACCACCCATTGCTCCGCCACTGGCTGCCTGGACCACCCATTTTTCCCTCTCTGCCCGCCAGGACATACACTGCACATCTTCTTAAAACCTCTTGCCATTGAACTCACTGCTGCAATCACCAGCCTTGAATTTCTATGGGGTGCATGCATGCTTTGCTTTTTTCATTCACAGATTCCACCAGGAGCAGCTCTAAAAAATGTTTTTAGGGGGTGCTATGCAGGTGCTGGATCTTCTAGGGCAGGGGTCAGGAACCTTTTTGGTTGGGAGAGCCATAAAAGCCACATATTTTAAAATGTAATTTCATAAAAGCCATACAATATCTTTCAAACTGGGAATGTGCCCATGCGCAGCAGAGGGCTCATGTCCCTGTTGCCATGGTGATGTGCATACAGTTGATCCGCCAGGCAGCGGATTCAGCTTCAGTCTTCAGCTTCTCTTGGGTTTCAGCAACATCAGCAATTTCCCAGACAGGAGAAATGCCGAATAACAGCTTGTACAATTAGCTAACTGACTTGGGGGTTGATTCACTTTGTAGGACGAGATCCCCGCACTTTGGCCCAATAGGCTGCCTGTCAAGTAACAGGCAGCCTATTGGGCCAATCAAAGTGCGGGGATCTCATCCTACAAAGTCACTGGACCTGACAAGGTCCAGAGTGGGACAATTGGAGCAGCCGTTCGTTTTAGGGTAGCACGAGTAAGTTACACAGCAGTAGTGTGCCTACTTTGAAAATTTTATTTGCGCTGCCACACTAAGCTGCGCTGCTCGATCAGTGTAGCTTAGTGAATGAACCCCTACTGATTGGTATGTGAGCCAGATGTAGCCATCAAAAGAGTCACATCTGGCTCCCGAGCCATAGGTTCCCTAGCCCTGTTCTAGGGGTAGCTGCACCAGAAAAAACAGGGGGTGTAGCCAAACACAGGGGAGTGGCCAAAAAGGGGCGTGTCTATGCACTGGAAAGTGGGCGGGTGTAGGTAATATAGTTGCCCCAGTATAGGTACTATAGTTCCCCGTATAAGTAGTATAGCTGCCTAAGTATAGGTAATATAGTTGCCCCAGTATAGGTAGTATAGCTTCCCCAGTATAGGTAGTATAGCTGCCCCAGCACAAGTAGTATAGCTGCCCCAGTATGGGTTGTATAGATGCCCCAGTATGGGTAGTATAGATGCCCCAGTATAGGTAGTAGAGCTGCCCCAGTGTAGGTAGTATAGATGCCCCAGTATAGGTAGTAGAGCTGCCCCAGTGTAGGTAGCAGAGCTGCCCCAGTGCAGGTAGTAGAGCTGCCCCAGTATAGGTAGTAGAGCTGCCCTAGTATAGGTAGTAGAGATGCCCCAAGCTCCCCCCTCCGTTTCCGCGGCTGCCGCTCGTGTATCCTTCTGAGCTGGCGGTCGCTACCTTCATGGACGTTCCAGCCGCCACCTTCTCTCCTGCGTCACACACAGGCTCGGAATTACCTCACAGGAGCCTATAGGCACAGATGTCCTGCCACCTTAGACTTCACCCTCCATGAACCTACAGATCCCCCCCAAAAACCACACCGCAAGTGTGCTGGTTGACCCAGGTGTCACTTCTCCCTTACTTTCCTTGCCCGTCATAAGTAGCTACAGGTGCCCCCAAGTATTAGATAGCCAGAAGTACTCTCTATATTAAGTAGCTAGAGAAACCTCAGTATTAAGTAGCTTGACGTGCCCCTGACTGAAGGGAGATCTGGTCAATGGAATGCCAAGAGCTAGGTGAGTAACCTCTCATTTAAACTCTCATCAGGACTCTGCTTAGGGAAGGAGAGAGAGGCTAGGGAGGGGAGTGAGACACCTTTCCATCATCAGGCACCTGTAGGCATGTGCCTACTGTGCCTTATGGTAAATCCGGCCCTGGTCACAGGCACTCCCCGCCCTCCTCTCTCTCTGTAGTTAGATAGCTACAAGAAAATGGCCGCAGATGTCCGCATTTGTGAACACTGACGTCCATTTTCTTGTAGCACTGCTCTAATTACAGATCGGGGCGGCGGGGGACGACACAGGGGTGCTTGGACTATTTTGGGAGTGCTTCAGTACCCCAAAGCACCCCCCTGATGCCGCCCATGGGTTCTACACATTTAAAAAACAGAGTCCCTGCAGCATAATACCACATACACCACATATGATTCCCATGGACCGCGTTCAGCTGCCTGTGTTAAAACACTAGTGATCAGTTTTCCTTAGACAACCAAGTGTGGTCTGTCCCTAATTCTTTCTTATGTTAAAGGAAGCAAGAGGGAAATGGAATCTGCCATATTTAAATCCGTTTAAAGAGAACCTGAACTGAAAATGAAAAGTCAAAATAACCATATACACTTCATACTTACCTCCTGTGTAGTCTACTCATCAATCTCTTATCTCCTCTCCTGCATCCTGTTTGTCCACTGTGATCAATGGAATTTTCCGTCCTCGATTTTAAAAACATGAACATTACCTTGCACATTCAGTTATAACTGACAGCATCTGATATATAACTGACAACAACTGGTATATTTCAGTTCTGACAAAATATTGTCAGAACTGGAATGGATAACTGTAAGAATGAATGGTAAGCTTCTGAGAGGAACTGAGGTTAGTATGTAATATTAATTTGCAGCTACTTCATGTATTTATTTTAAATCATTTTACTTGCTTCAGGTTTCCTTTAAGCAATACCAATTGCCTAGCTATCCTGCTGATCATCTGCTTCTAATGCCTTTATAGGCTGCATGCTTGTTTCTGGTGTTATTCAGATACTACTGGAGCCAAATAGATCAGCAGGGCAGCCAGGTAACTGGTATTGTTTAAGAGTAAATAAATATGGCAGCCTCAATATTCTTCTCACTTCAGTTGTCCTTTGAACAACCACTGGGAAAGGAAAGTTTGTTAAAAAAAAAAAAAAGAAGAAGAAGAAGAAGCCTGGAAATGGACTTTTAAAATCAGGCATGTATGCGACTGAGTAGTGATTCAGTGCAAGTGTGGTGACAAAATCACAGCAGCAAAGCTTGGATTTAAACGGTGGTAATCCAGCATCCAGCAGCCTCCTTGGCCGCTAGAGGTGTGCACACACGGCTGATCGCGCAACCATCTGCGCCCAATCAACGCTCTCGGCGAACAGGTGTTGGTGACGTCACGAGCTGCGCACGCATAGCAAGAGGTCTTGCAGAGATGGGTGCGGGGGAGCGCAGCGCTGAGGGCCACGAAGAGCGCAGCGCAGCCCGAGGCCTCCGGGGCCGCCCGTGTGTACGCTAAGCTCTGCCACTTTCTTGGGCTTTAGGAGGCACAGCAGGGACAGCCAGTGGGACCGGGGGGAGGGGGCAGGGGCCATAGCAGGTTACACTGAATTGCACCTGATACCGGCTTTCAGAGCTGCGGTGTGACGGAAGGGGTAGAAGGACCACTGCACTGCGAGGGAATTCTATCTATTACAGCCTTCATTCCTGGACTGCCTCTGGGCCCAATTTGGGGAACGCAGCTCTGGGTGCGTGACTGGGGAGGGGGTGCTGCCCCCGTCTGCTGGGTGAGGTGTAACCCCGGCTGGTGTGCCAGGAGCTAGCCTGACCTGTAGCCGGGCACTGAGCACCAGGCGCCCTACCAAGCAAGGCTCCCAGCTTCAGCACCAGCCGCTGCGGACAGCGCCCTATGGAGCTCCCTATCAGCAGGCGATCAGCACCCTCCCCGGAGCGGCCAGAGCAGGCAGAGCTGGGGCGTGGGCTACTGGAGCTGGATGAAGAGCTGGTGCTAATGGCCGCAGAAGGGGAGCCGGGGGAGAATGAGGAGTCGGGGGACGGGGAGGAGCCGCCTCTACTCTCAGTCATCCGGCAGAAGGAGAGGGACCTGGTGCTGGCGGCCAGGCTGGGGAAGGCGCTGCTGGAAAGGAATCAGGACATGAGCAGGCGCTACGAGGAGATGCAGAGGGAGCTGACAGAACGCCTGGAGGTCAGACCGCTGTGTCATTACTGTGTGTGTGTGTGACAAATGCCAACCACTCTGTGTGGCTATGTACTTGCCTTCATTTGCTGCCAACTACTCAGGTCTATCATGCAATGCATTGCAGCTGATGTTGTAGTTGCACGGAACACAACTGAGTTTCTCACTTGTAACCTTGTATTGTAGAGATTCTTGTAGCTCCTGAAATGCAGTGTTCTGTACTCAAGTTCATTGTGGGGAGGATTAAATCGTTTTATGTTTAATATGCTGTTGTAATGTACTGTTAATCTAGCCACAGACACATAGCAGGCCATCCATCCAAATACCAAGTTAAATTGTTTCAAGGGAATAGGGCAAGATTATGGATACAGTATTGTGCACATTCTAGGAACCAGCATTATTGCTTCAAGGTAACAGTAGTCCATTGGCTGAGGAAAGACCCAAAGACTTTGTCCTTTAATGTCTGCTGAGGTCTGAATATACTCAATGTCATTACTGTTATTGCTACTACAGAGTGATAGGCATCTAATGCCTGGTACACACCATTCAATTTTCCAAGCAGAGTGACAGGGAATTTCTTGTTCAACAATTTCCACCATGCCCAATCTGCTTCCAATCGAGAATGGGATCGATTTTGAGATCAGTACTGCTCAAGTTCAATCCTTTTCTCAATTGGAAGCAGATCAGATGTGCAGGAAATAATCAAACTATGGTACATGAAATTTCCCATAGATGTGATTGGAAAATGGCATGGTGTGTACCAGGAATTACACAGTGTTTTTCAACTTTAAAAAAGTGTGTACCCTCTAATAAAGAGCAACAAAAGATAATTCAGCTCACATCAAATGTTATTTTGTGTGCATTCTTCCCTAAAACTCCCTAATGACGTATTATGACCATACTAATATCTAAACTATGTATTCAGTTTAGTGACATGACTTATTACTTGCTGTATTATATTTTTAGCTTGTTTTACTTTTCCCATCAAAAGTAATCTGTGATGTATCCCTTGGTGTACATCTAACAGATATTGAGAACCTTAACACTAGCATAAACCTTAACCCAAACACCAGCATACTGTGTATTGGTGTTTTAAAGGACCACTATCACGAAAAAAGTAGGCAGTTAAAATCTGATAGAACCTACAGGTTTTGGGCCAGTCCATCTCCTCATGGGGGATTCTCAGGGTTTTCTTTGTTTTCAACAGCATTTCCTGAACAGCTGTTTAACTGCCAAAATAGCAAGATACCAGCCGGCCTCCCTAATCACTTGCACACTATTTTGTCATTTAGACTTTGCAACTGCTGTTCAGGAAATGCTGTTGAAAGCAAAGAAAACCCTGAGTATCCATCCCCCATGAAGAGATGGACTGGCAAAAAGCCTGTCGGTTCTGTCAGATTTTAACTGTCTACTTTTGTCGCGATAGTGGTCCTTTCAAGGACGACTATCGCGAAAAAATGTAAAATTTAAAATGTGTGTAAACATACACAACTAAGAAGCATGTTTCTTCCAGAGTAAAATGAGCCATAAATGTATTTTCTCTATGTTGCTGTCACAGTAGGAAGTAGAAATCCAACAGAAACGGCAGGCTTTGGACTAGTCCATCTCTTCATGGGGTAGTCTCAGCAAGGCTTTTATTCTTTATGAGGACATTCCTTGAAAATGATTAATACAATGATGCTGGTTAGCTTCCCATGCATACTGTAAGGATCCCTCCTGTAGCGTTTTCTGTCCGTTGCAGTGGAGCTGCAAGCGGACAGTTCTGGCTTATCTGCTTGCATTCGGTTGTGCATTTGCAATGGGTCTCATTGTCATTTGCAATCACTCTGCAGTTCTTGGCAGCTCAGGATGCTGTCATCATTCCACCAATTGCTTGTTGCAGCTGAGCTGCGGCCAGATAGCCCTTGATTTCCTGCAGGCATGTTGTTACATAATATTTCTTATGGGGGTCCTTTGCATTCACAGCCAGCTAGCACATGGTAATCAAGCCAGTTCAGGATTGAGTGATTACCATTCAGCTGTGAGGAGATTTGCATACCTGCATCCATTGGCTGATGCCAGCATAAAAGTCTGCCTCCCATTTTATACCCCGCCCGTCATAGTTGTCAGTACGCTGATCTACTGGGCACCTTGTTACTCTGTATAGTTCTGTTATTGTAGTTCTATGTAGTGTTGGGCGAACATCTAGATGTTCGGGTTCGGGCCGAACAGGCCGAACATGGCCGCGATGTTCGGGTGTTCGACCCGAACTCCGAACATAATGGAAGTCAATGGGGACCCGAACTTTTGTGGTTTGTAAAGCCTCCTTACATGCTACATACCCCAAATTTACAGGGTATGTGCACCTTGGGAGTGGGTACAAGAGGAAAAAAACATTTAGCAAAAAGAGCTTATAGTTTTTGAGAAAATCGATTTTAAAGTTTCAAAGGGAAAACTGTCTTTTAAATGCGGGAAATGTCTGTTTTCTTTGCACAGGTAACATGCTTTTTGTCGGCATGCAGTCATAAATGTAATACATATAAGAGGTTCCAGGAAAAGGGACCGGTAATGCTAATCCAGCAGTAGCACACGTGATGGAACAGGAGGAGGGTGGCGCAGGAGGAGAAGGCCACGCTTTGAGACACAACAACCCAGGCCTTGCATGAGGACAAGAAGCGTGCGGATAGCATGCTTTGTACCACCATGCAGTCATAAATGTAATAAAGATAAGTGGTTCAATAAACAGGGACCACGCGGCAACGCTAACCCAGCAGCAGCACACGTGATGGAACAGGAGGAGGCGCAGGAGGAGAAGGCCACGCTTTGTGAGACACAACAACCCAGGCCTTGCATGAGGACAAAAAGCGTGCGGATAGCATGCTTTGTACCGCCATGTAGTCATAAATGTAATAAAGATAAGAGGTTCCATAAACAGGGACCGGCAACGGTAACCCAGCAGCAGCAGCAGCAGCAGCAGCACACGTGATGGAACAGGAGGAGGCGCAGGAGGAGAAGGCCACGCTTTGTGAGACACAACAACCCAGGCCTTGCATGAGGACAAAAAGCGTGCGGATAGCATGCTTTGTACCGCCATGTAGTCATAAATGTAATAAAGATAAGAGGTTCCATAAACAGGGACCGGCAACGGTAACCCAGCAGCAGCAGCAGCAGCACACGTGATGGAACAGGAGGAGGCGCAGGAGGAGAAGGCCACGCTTTGTGAGACACAACAACCCAGGCCTTGCATGAGGACAAAAAGCGTGCGGATATAGCAGCAATGCTTTTTGCCGCCATGCAGTCATAAATGTAATACAGATGAGAGGTTCAATAAACAGGGACCGGAAACGCTAAACCATCCCAGATGTTCATCGGTCATGTTACTTGGTTGGGGTCCAGGAGTGTTGCGTAGTCGTTTCCAATCCAGGATTGATTCATTTTAATTTGAGTCAGACGGTCTGCATTTTCTGTGGAGAGGCGGATACGCCGATCTGTGATGATGCCTCCGGCAGCACTGAAACAGCGTTCCGACATAACGCTGGCTGCCGGGCAAGCCAGCACCTCTATTGCGTACATTGCCAGTTCGTGCCAGGTGTCTAGCTTCATGCCCGGTTTCAGGTCCAGCGGTGCCAGCCACAAATCCGTCTGTTCCTTTATTCCCCTCCAAATTTCCTCCCCTGTGTGCTGCTTATCCCCAAGGCAGATCAGCTTCAGC
The DNA here is from genome assembly GCF_040937935.1 of Hyperolius riggenbachi. Lineage (NCBI taxonomy): Eukaryota > Metazoa > Chordata > Amphibia > Anura > Hyperoliidae > Hyperolius > Hyperolius riggenbachi. The sequence goes on along the minus strand of NC_090646.1, from coordinate 447,336,376 downwards.
AACGCTTGCTGACGCATGCCAACAGCTGTGCTGCACTGCTTCCACGATCCTACTGCTGCTGGTGCTGGGTTAGCATTTCCGGATGAGGTACAGCTTTGAGATGCGTTGGAGGAGAAGGAGTCAGAGAGGTAGGTGCTGCTGTTGTTATCCAGCTGTTTGCGGCGTGGGCAACACCCGCGCCGTAGCAGGTGAGGAATCGCTGCCAGGCTCCACAAGGTTCACCCAGTGCGCGGTAAGGGAGATGTATCGACCCTGGCCGAACGCACTCGTCCAGGTGTCAGTGGTGAGGTGAACCTTGCAGGCAACGGCATTCTTCAAGCTTCGGGTTATTTAGCTGACCACGTGCTCATGCAACTCAGGCACTGCAGAGCGCGCAAAGTGGTAGCGGCTGGGAACCACGTAACGTGGGATGGCCACTGACATCATGCCCTTGAAGCTGTTTGTCTCCACCACTCGATATGGCAGCATTTCGCAGGCCAGAAGCTTGGCTATGCTGGCTGGCTGTTACTGCCACGGCCCGGGGGTCATTTGCTGGCAATTTCCTCTTGTGCTCAAACATCTCAGAGACAGACAACTCAACCGTAGCGCTGCACACCGAAGGGCTGTTGGTTGTTGTGTTTGATGAACACTGGGAGACCTCAAGAGCACTAGTCCGGAAAGTGACAGTGTCAGCATCGTCTGATGTTTGTGAATGTTGTGAACCACGCAATGGCTGGGCTACTGCTGCTGCTGAGGCGGGTCTGGTGGTGAGTCTGGTGAACCCAAGGGAGGCAGTGTTGCTGGTGGTACCCTGTCCTGCCGCGTTTGCCCACAGAGTGGGATGTTTGGATAGAATGTGGCGGCTCATGCTGGTGGTGGAGAGGTTGTTAATACTTTTCCCCCTGCTCAGGCGGGTCTTGCACACCTTGCAAATCGCCATGGTAACATCCTCAGTGCAGTCTTCAAAGAAAGCCCAGACTTTAACTGGCTGAGGACTCGGACCTCGTGCGTGATGTGCTGGTGCTGCTTAACCCACTGCTGGACGCTTGAGAGGTCATCCAAGTAATTATCTGGTCCTGTTCTTTTGGATCTGTGAGGGTTGTTGTCCTGGACAACATGGGCAGTATTGAGTGGGTTTTCTTGGGTGCTCCCCTGTGGCCTGTACGTGAACCGTCAGGGGAAACACCTCTTCCCTTGCCCCTCCCTCTTTCACCGGATTTCTTCCTCATTTCACTTATCCTTAAAGTACACGCTGACTGGCAGCAGTACAGTGGCAGTACAGAAATGCTATACAGTGGTGGGTGAGCGGTGTACCACTATTGTCAGCAGTGACACAGAGCACAATGCTATACAGTGGCGGGTGAGCGGTGTACTACTGTTCCCAGCAGACACAGAGTGGAAGTAAACACAATGCTATATAGTGTGGCTGAGCCGTGTACACAGAGTGGCATTAAACACAATGCTATATAGTCTGCTATATAGTCACCCCGAACAGGGTGATGTTCTGCAGAACCCGAACAGTGGCAAACACTGTTCGCCCAACACTACTGGGAGGGAACGCAGATTTTAGTACCTAAACACACGATACAACATGTTTTCCGGGGTCGGACTCTGAGGCACATACAGATGGTCCCGATCATCATCCTCATCATACAACTCTTCTCCTGAGTCTGACCCACCCACCACCTCTGCCACCCCAACATCCCCAGACACAGACCCCTCATCGTCCTCAACATTAACTTGGGATGCTGGCCTGAGCCAGACCTCCTCCTCCACATCAGGCCCCATCATCTCCTCAATGGCAGCCCTCATTAATCGCTCTGGCGACGGACTGATGGACACAACGTTCTCCTCCGGGGAGGGCTGCTGCTGACCACTGGCTGCTGGGGTGGATGTTATAGCTTGCGTGGGGCGTTGGCTGTTGCTGTTGTTGGGAGTGCTGCTCACAGCGGAGGTCTCTGGGGAACTCATGTTGAGCTCATATAGTGGTTGACGGTGAGTGGAGTATTACTGATCCCAGCAATATACACACTGACTGGCAGAGTACGCAATGCTATATAGTGTGGCTGAGCGGTGTACACAGAGTGGCAGTAAACACAATGCTATATAGTCTGGCTGAGCGAGCGGTGTACTACTGTTCCCAGCAGAATCAGAGTGGCAGTGAACAATGGTATATAGTCTGGCTGAGCGGTGTACACAGAGTGTCAGTAAACAATGGTATATAGTCTGGCTGAGCGAGCGGTGTACTACTGTTCCCAGCAGAATCAGAGTGGCAGTAAACAATGGTATATAGTCTGGCTGAGCGGTGTACACAGAGTGTCAGTAAACAATGGTATATAGTCTGGCTGAGCGGTGTACACAGAGTGTCAGTAAACAATGGTATATAGTCTGGCTGAGCGGTGTACACAGAGTGGCAGTAAACACAATGCTATATACTCTGGCTGAGCGAGCGGTGTACTACTGTTCCCAGCAGACACAGAACAGTAAACAGAATGCTATATAGTGTGGCTGAGCGAGCGGTGTACCACTATTCCCAGCAGACACAGAACAGTAAACAGAATGCTATATAGTGTGGCTGAGCGAGCGGTGTACCACTATTCCCAGCAGACACAGAACAGTAAACAGAATGCTATATAGTGTGGCTGAGCGAGCGGTGTACCACTATTCCCAGCAGACACAGAACAGTGAACAGAATGCTATATAGTGTGGCTGAGCGAGCGGTGTACCACTATTCCCAGCAGACACAGAACAGTGAACAGAATGCTATATAGTGTGGCTGAGCGAGCGGTGTACCACTATTCCCAGCAGACACAGAACAGTGAACAGAATGCTATATAGTGTGGATGAGCGAGCGGTGTACCACTATTCCCAGCAGACACAGAACAGTAAACAGAATGCTATATAGTGTGGCTGAGCGAGCGGTGTACCACTATTCCCAGCAGACACAGAACAGTGAACAGAATGCTATATAGTGTGGCTGAGCGAGCGGTGTACCACTATTCCCAGCAGACACAGAGTGGCAGTAAACAGAATGCTATATAGTGTGGCTGAGCGAGGTACACAGAGTGGCAGTAAACAGAATGCTATATAGTGTGGCTGAGCAAGCGGTGTACTACTATTCCCAGCAGACACAGAGTGGCAGTAAACAGAATGCTATATAGTGTGGCTGAGCGAGGTACACAGAGTGGCAGTAAACAGAATGCTATATAGTGTGGCTGAGCAAGCGGTGTACTACTGTTCCCAGCAGTGACACAATGACAGGGGGGACCCTGGCTAGCGTGGCTGGAGCGCGAACTACCCTGCCTGCCTACCCAAAGCTAAACCCACAGACAAATGGCGGAGATATGACGTGGTTCGGGTATTTATTTACCCGAACCACGTGACAGTTCGGCCAATCAGAGCGCGTTCGGGTCCGAACCACGTGACCCGTTCGGCCAATCACAGCGCTAGCCGAACGTTCGGGGAACGTTCGGCCATGCACTCTTAGTTCGGCCATATGGCCGAACGGTTTGGCCGAGCACCGTCAGGTGTTCGGCCGAACTCGAACATCACCCGAACAGGGTGATGTTCTGCAGAACCCGAACAGTGGCGAACACTGTTCGCCCAACACTAGTTCTATGCAACCTTATTACTTGTGCTTTAGCTAGTTCTTGATAAATATATATGCAGACTTGCTAATATATATTTATCCGTTACTTGAGCTGTTTGTTATTTTTTTCTTATCATTGTGAATTGCCTAGTTCCATGCTTGATGGACGTTCGCTGCATCCGCGGTGGATCAGTGAAGTCCATTATCCAGATAGCTTGGATTCTACCATCACCACGTTGGTGACTGTAGTAGTCCTGCTACTCTAGTTTCTGGGAACGTAACTATAGGCTGCAGTTGCTGTTAGTTACGTTCTATCCTGTGTGGATGCTTGCTGGTTACTGTTGTTAGCCAGCTTGCTCTGCTTCTGTGGACATGACTGTGAGCTGCGGTTGCTACTAGTTATGCTCCAAACTATGGTCCTGCCTTGTACCTGTTTGAATACTTGCTATCGCTAAGGCAGCACAGTGCGAACTAAGTCAGCGCAACATCGCACTGCACTGTCATTGTGTTTTATTTGTAGCGATATCGGAAGCCCAGAGCTGCAGTTGCTCTGGGCAGCCTGTGTAACCTCTTCCATTATCCAGCTCTTAGCCCTGTTCTGGGTGGTCAGAAAGTATGATCCACCGCCCCCCCCCCCCCCCCCCCCCCAGCATTACACGCACTTTTTTTTGGCTGTTGGACAGAGAAACTGTCATTCACTAAGTGCTTTTGAAAATAAACAAAACTCTTAGAATCCCCCATGAGGAGATGGGCTAGTTTAAAACCTGTTGGTTCTGTCAGGTTTCTACTACCCACTGTAAGTGACAGCAACATAGGAGAAAAATAATTTATGGCTCATTTTACTCTGGAAGATATGTACTTATTTGTATGTGTTTTTAATTTTAAGATTTCCACGACAGTTCCTCTTTAAGGAGGTATTGATTGCGGTTATTTTACTCTGGGAGAAACATACTTCGTATCTGTATGTGTATCTATGTATTTTAAATTTTAACATTTTCGCGATAGTGGTCCTTTAAGTGTCAGAAAGCAGAATCACACGTAAAGACATCTTGTTGCAACCCATAGTCTTCTTTTCACTGTTTTAAAAATAATTGTATAAAATAATATAAAATAAGCATTATGTATCTCATTCTGTAATCTGTCCCCATTTTCAAAGAGAAAATACTGGTTTGTGAAATTTCTCTTTAATCCTTGGTAAAAAAAAAAATCCTTTCTTTTTTAGCTTATATGATTGTACCTGATCATTTCCCCTAAACATTAAGTGTGTACAGGCGATTCCCCCAATGTTCTTGGTCTCCCAACCATTTTTGTTGCTGTAGGAACTTCCTTCGAAATTCCCTGTCCATCGAATATCATGTCTGTACAGCTCTTGTACTGAAACGGCAACCCAAAATGATCTTATGTCATAAGACTTGTGTCAAATATCATAGTAAGAACTTCTAAAAGGTGAGTGAAATAATGGGGGGAAACTGCACTATCATACACACTGTAGTGTAAACATAAATCTAGGACTATCTAGATGTAAAAAAATATAAGCTGCAGATAATGTGAGTGGCTACAATTTCATGACTTCTATATTTCTTAACATCTAAAGGTGCATACTTACCTTTGACGGTTGTCGCCTGTCGGGAATCAAGACCTGTCCGCCTTGGCTGACGTCACTGGCCGGGCTGCACAAACTCGTGTCAGCTGATGATGCACTGTGTTGCTATGCAGGGGGGGGGGGGTGATGAGTGGCACGGTGGCATGAACAATGGGATCAGCGGGGGATCGAAGTTACTGGGGGTGAGTAGATCAGTCGGGCGGATCGCTCGTGGGTTGGAGGTCAGGCTTCCGTACATACGCCTGATTATCAGCTGAGGCGGTCCTTATCGGCCACCTCAGCCGACTTACGTCGTTGATACGGGCCTTTAAAGTTCCCTCACTGATACAATTTTAATAGTACAATGTTACCAAATCTATATAGTGGAAGGGTAAACTGAGTGAATATACCTTATATGGATACTTTAACCACTTATAGAGGAACTGTAGCAAAAATCTTAAAATGTAAAACACATACAAATAAGAAGTACATTTCTTCCAAAGTAAAATGAGCCATACATTACTTTTCTCCTATGTTGCTGTCACTTACAGTTGGTAGTAGAAATCTTACCATACACGGTAGTAGAAATCTGACATTACCGACAGGTTTTGGGTTAGTCCATCTCCTCATGGGGGATTCTCAGCATGGCCTTTATTCTTTATAAATTAGTAAGAAATTGTACTAGCACCAATGGTTCGGTCGATGTGCTATAATCGCCTTTGGAGTCACAAGTCAATGTCCATATACTCCATCAGATTAGCACCATCTAAAAACGGTTTTATTAAGCAATCTTCAATTAAAATGTTACATCACTTTAAAAACCACATGTGGGTATGCCTTAGATGACGCACAGGCGTTTCGGGCCACTTCCAGTCCTTTCTCAAATCATAGCAGGCCCACACTAACAAGAATATCGCTTACAACCTATTTATAAGGCCCCCAAGAGGACCACATAGAGAACTGCTAATTAGCATATATACATATTCATCAATAACAAAAGCACCAATCCCATAACAGATCTCAAAAACATGGTTATAAACACTAAAAATGTGTAGTCATAATCTCACAATGTAACGTATACATGTACCAATATCATGGGACACTCACCCAACGCTCCTTTTTGTGTAAAACACCAAGGAAAGCATATAAACACGGTGATCCGTGTTTATATGCTTTCCTTGGTGTTTTACACAAAAAGGAGCGTTGGGTGAGTGTCCCATGATATTGGTACATGTATACGTTACATTGTGAGATTATGACTGAACATTTTTAGTGTTTATAACCATGTTTTTGAGATCTGTTATGGGATTGGTGCTTTTGTTATTGATGAATATGTATATATGCTAATTAGCAGTTCTCTATGTGGTCCTCTTGGGGGCCTTATAAATAGGTTGTAAGCGATATTCTTGTTAGTGTGGGCCTGCTATGATTTGAGAAAGGACTGGAAGTGGCCCGAAACGCCTGTGCGTCATCTAAGGCATACCCACATGTGGTTTTTAAAGTGATGTAACATTTTAATTGAAGATTGCTTAATAAAACCGTTTTTAGATGGTGCTAATCTGATGGAGTATATTTATTCTTTATAAAGACATTCCCTGAAAAAGATTTATACAATGATGCTGGCCAGCCTCCCTGCTCACCGTACACTTCTTTGGCACTTAGACGGAGCAACTGCCATTCACTAAGTACTTTTAAAAATCAAGAAAACCCTGAGAACCCTTTTGAGAAGATGGGCTAATCCAAAATCTGTCAGTAATGTCAGATTTCTACTACTTACTGTGACAGCAACATAGGAGAAAAGTAATGTATGGCTCATTTTACTCTGGAAGAAACGAACTTCTTATTTGTATATGTTTACATGTATTTTACATTTTAAGATTTTCGCAACAAAGGTCCTTTAAGGACCACAGGCTTACACCCCCTTAGTGACCAGGCTATTTATTCACTTCAGCACACTGCAGCTTTACCAGTGTGCTGCATGGCCATACAATTTAGCACCCAAATGAATCTGCAGCCCTTTTCTGCCCACCAAAGAGCTTTCTGCTGGTGGGCACTGATCGCTATCCCAGGCTGTATTTTTTTAAATTAATTTAACTGTCTTTTTTTAAAAAATGTAATAAAACAGACTATTATTTTTTTGGGGTACCTGGAGTTGGAGTCGGTGGTTTCCTAAACTGAGGAGTCGGATGATTTTTGTAGCCCTGTTACCAAATCTATGTACTATGTGCTTTCTGGTATTAGTTTTGAGATTGTTGGCCTTCTTGGATTTGTAGTTTAGCCTCCTATTTTTTAACACTTGCCATAGTAAATTTGCATTAATTATCAGTGTATGAAGTTGGGTACATTGTACGTCTGTACTTTTTGCAATAAATCTATTGGAAATACCTGTCTGTTGGAATCCTATGGCTTCTTGCTGCCAGAACAGTGGAAGTTCTTTCACCAGCACAAAGAAGAATGCCGGACCACATCTACTTTCTCCATGTGATTAGAGAGATTAAAGTAAATCTGAAAGGAAAAAAAAATGCCCCTGGGGGTACTTACAGTAACTCTGGAGGGGAAAGCCTTTGGATCCTAAAGAGGCTTTCCCAGTCCTCCTCATCAGAGGCGATTCAGCATGGGGACCCCCAAAAGTCTGCTGGTTGCCACGGCACACAGGCGCTCTAGCAGCTTTCAGCATGCACAGTATAGCAGACCTGATCGGGCTTGGCTACTTCTGATGTAGCCTGAGCGGAAAGCCACTAGTGCGCCTACGCAGATTATTTTTGCAAAAATGCACAGTTTGAAAACAGACCAATCAAAATGCACCTCAGCTTCAATGGATTAGTCCATTTTTAAGCTGCATAGGTTTTCCTAAACATTTTTCATAATTCATTTCTGCATCAACCTTGAATGATTTGCAGCTTGTTGTCCATTCCTTGGTGTAACACCTTGTCCTACACTCCATATCGATCCATCTGTTGCCTCTTCTTATTTAGCACCACTGAAAGCTATACATCCATTGGTCCATTATGTCTCCAGCCTTCACGTAACTAAGGAAAATTACTTCTTTGGTCAAATGTCCTTTTAATCAGTTAACTATCCAACATCAACTAGTAATTTACTGATCATATTAATCGGGTATTTTGGATCCATGAATAGCCAACTATAAGAGCAAGTCTTGTGATGTATAAAAATCCTTCAGAACAGAGATTATCACCATTGAGCTTCACAAACTGTGACCACTAAATTTTCAGGGCTTTCCATGGCTTTATATAACCAGATCTTGCACCCATCTTTTTAGTTGGACTAAGCAAAAAAATCCATAATCTAAAATAACATTTCTGAGGTGATAGTACAGTAATAACTGTTGCACATATCATTGAATGGAGGCCTGTAGCATGGCAACAGACTGTTTACTTCCTGTACTGTACACAATCACAGTGGAAGCTTAGTATTACTAATGCCAGGATCTTAACAGGTAAAGATCGGTGATTTTTCTAGATGGGTGCTGTGGCTTCAGCATCATAAAATCTTGTTGCATGCTATTTTTTCTTTGCATAGGTTTATAAAATGATCTGTCTTTGCACAAAGTAAAATAAACTTACTGAAAAAATGTATTTTTTTAAATAAGAGTCATATTGCATTTATCCAAAGGAATTAAATATTAAAATGCAATATAACAATAATATCAAATGAGGTCTTTAACTATGCCATTCATGTTTATAGCACCTGGAGCAAGAAAAGCATGAATTGAAGAGGAGATTTGAGAATCGTGAAGGGGAATGGGAAGGTCGGGTGTCTGAGTTGGAGAGTGATGTGAAGCAACTTCAGGAAGAGTTGGAGAAGCAGCAGGTACATCTGAGGGAGGCAGATCGGGAAAAGTCCACAGCAGTAAAAGAATTGTCAGATCAGAACCAAAGACTTTTGGAACAGCTCAATAGGGTAAGTGTCTGTGGAAGTCATAGCTGATACCATGTTTTGCTAAGATTAAATGACTTTGTCATATAACTTTTCATTTTTCATATTTTAATGCGTTCTGCATTGCAGATAGGATCAGCACTATCCTCAGTTAACATTAAGTTATTAATGATCCATTAAAATCCATATTTTGTGGTTATAAAATATTGAAAAGGCTTATGGCAAGTCATTGCAATAAAGTAGTTTCTTCACAAACTTATAACCTTAAGAGGGGGTAAAATTAATAATAATTCCAGTATTTGTATTGTGCTTTTCTCCTGTCGGACTCAAAGCACTTGCGAGGCAGCCACTAGAGTGCACTCAGTAGATAGTAGCAGTGTAAGTGAGTCTCGCCCAAGAACTCCTTATTCAATAGGTGCTGGCTTACTGAAATAGGAAGAGCTGAGATTTGAATCCAGGTCTCTGCTGGATAGTGGTTATGGGTTGACATTTTGGAGACCATCGTTCCTTTCTTTAGCCATCCATTAATCTACCAATGGCTTTGAATAGTAGATTAATACTAATTTGGTGTATATGAGGAAGAGAGGTGTCAGTAACTGGAAGACAAGAGAAAAGAGCTGTTATTGCCCCAGAACACCTCTTAAAGGATATCTGACCCGAGGCATAGCTATCTAAGCTAAGAACAGAGGTATGATCATGCTGGATCCATGTACCTCTGTGCATGGTCTGTTCCTCTACTCGGTATTATATTTTCTGTGTGTGTAAGGGTGTTTCTGCAGGGGGAGTGGTTAGTGTTAGGCACCACCAGGGGAGGGCAGTTAGGGTTAGGCACCACCCGGGGGGTGGTTAGGCTTAGGCATTACCTGTGGGGTGGTTAGGGTTAGGCACCACCAGGGGGGGTGGTTAGGGTTAGGCACCACCAGGGAGGTTAGGCACCACAGGGGGTGGGGAGGTTGTTAGGGTTAGGCACCACCAGGTGAGTGGTTAGGTTTAGGCAACACCAGGGGAGGGTTCTGTGTGAGAGTAGGGTTGGGTTAAGCTGTATTGTTGAATTACATAATGATTTTTAACAAAAATATCTTTTCGTTATAACCTTCCGTCTGTTTTAAAAACGGTATTTATTATCGTTAACCAACTTCGTTAAAGTTTATCATTATTGAGATTTTGTTATCCACTGGCACCAATTCGTTATCCAGCCGGGCCCTTTTTTTTCCTGGCGCCCCTTTTTCATGCACCCAAAAAGTACCTGCTGCAGTCTGTACCTGGCCCCCTGCAATTAGAAATGATGCAGATTTTGTCACAGAGGGTAGGTTTGACAGTGATTGCTGACACTGCCTTGCCTCCCTAGTGACTTTAAAGTCTATACATAGGCTGTGTGTTAAGCCTGGTACACACAATATCAACTGGAATTTTCCCATTGTTTAATAATTTCCAACATGTCCAACCTGTTTCCGATGGAGAAAGGGATCTTAAAATCGATTCCTTTCTCGATCAGATACAAACTGGACATTTCAATGTGATGGGGGAATTGCAATGTGCGTACCAGGCCTCAAGGTGGCCACTAACGATACAATCTTTTTCATCCAATCTTACCATTTCTATGTAATATAAGGTAACTGCCTAAATTATCCATTCAGTATATTCACTGAGTTTACCCTTATACTACATAGATTTGGTAAAATTGGATGAAAAAGGTTGTGCCATTAGTGGCCACCTTTAGACCCACCTCTGTGAATTGAACTATGTGGAACTGCAGTTACCACGTGCCACGCAGCGGGCCAACTTCACAAGGGGAAGACATTGAGCAGAGAAAATAAAACATTAAATCAATGTTTTAAAGGGACTCCGAGCAGTGATTAAAAACAAAATCTCAATGGAACCAAGCTTTCTGGCCATGAGAGAGGAATGATATGTAAAGAAGAGAATCGGATTTATTCACATTGGCATGAAGTTTTATAATAATACATTATGGAAAAAAAAAATGCATAGACAGTTATGTTAGTCACAGTTGATTTTATTGTGTTCCTCTATAGAGCAAGTTTGTCTATGTATTTAATGGAAACAATTTTAACTATGTCTGTACCTTTCTCTTTCGGAAAATAAAAGAGTTATAAAAAAAAAAAAAAAAAATCTGAACTTACCTGGGGCTTTCTCCCACCCACCGAGGGTCGGAGGTCCCTCGGCGTCCTTCTGGCTCCTCTCCGGGTCCTGGTGTCGCCGGGTGCCATTTCTCCAGAGGGACCGGGAGAGGAGCCAGAAGGACGATGAGAGACCTCCCGACCTACGGTGGGCTGGAGAAAGCCCCAGGTAAGTTCCGATTTTGTTTTTATTCACTGCTCAGAGACCCTTTAAGTTTTTAAACATGAAATAAAATTGTTGGATATCTAAAAGAAAAAGTCATTTTTAAATATTGCTACGGTTGCTAGATCTGCCTTGTGCGCCTCCCCGACGCTGTCCCCTAAAGTCAATGTCCCCCCAGTGCCCGTGTAAAGTGTATACATTACCTCAACAAACTGAACGCCGTTACTGCCGCGCGCCCGATCGAGCAACATCTTGCAGCATGCGCAAACAAGAATGCAACCAATTTTTGTCCCACAAATTGGTCGCATTCGTGGTCGGGGCGTGCACCTGGTGGCACCGATTTTAATCCAATTCGATTGTAATAATTGAAATGAATGGTCGATTGGCCGCCAAGTTGCTTGATGTATGGCTACCCAACTAATGCTCTGAGAAAATGTGGGTCTGATTATAGTGCCAATGTGGGCTTGGTGTATAATGTGTTCCAACTCTGAGAGATTTTTGTTGACTCTAATGCATTCTTTTTAATCTCTGAAAAGGTTTGTCTTTTTATATACACACTAGTGACCTTAGCCCGTTTAAAAAGGGGCTAGGTCTGTCAGTAATCCGCCGTGCGCGCGCACGCCGCCAACTGCGCGTCTTGCGCGTGCACTCACCCACCGTGCGTGCACAAGCGGCCGCCCCTTCTGGCCCTGTCCTCCTCCGGCTCTCGGCACTGTCTCTGCGTCTTGTCCCTGCATATGCGCAGTGCTAAAAAGCACTGACACACGGACAGACGCAGGAACACTTGCCTATTATTAGGTAGGATATATGTGTAATGATGTTGTTTGATTGCTTAGTTGCTTAGTCGTGCCAACTAAAAACTAAAAAAGTAATTTTTAGGAGTAGGAGGATAGATGCACTTGTTTCATCTCATCAGTGTTTTCTTTCACTCCAGGTTCATTTTAAGGATGCTAAAATCTTAAATGTTTGAAATTCACAAAAGGAAATTGTCTTGCAAAAATAACATTTATTGTGGTAAGAATTGTAATCTACATTAACTGATTTCATAAAGTTCCCCAAACTACATATATTCATAGCCGGCCTTTGACCTGAGCAACCGGAGCGGTCGTTCAGGGTGCTGGCTTTCAAGGGGGCACCTATAGCTAGCTACCTATACTGAGGGCGCCTGCACCTGATTTCCTTTACTGGGGGACTTATAGCTGGCTACCTATACTGAGGGCATCTACACCTGATTTCCTTTACTGGGGGACTTATAGCTGGCTACCTATACTGAGGGCACCAACACCTGGCTACCTATACTGAGGGCACCAACACCTGGCTACCTATACTGGAGGCACCTACGCCGGGCTATCTATGAAGGGAGACCTACAACTGACTTCCTATACTGGAGGCACCTATGCCGGGCTATCTATGGAGGGAGACCTACAACTGACTTCCTATATCATTCCAAATTGGGGGGGGGGGGGGCTAACTGTCCCACTGATTTTTATTAATATTCCTTAAAGGTTCTAGCCTTCATTTTTAAGTTTATTCAGGATAATGCACTCTTTCCATCCATTTTGTGGTTATTAATAGTATTTTTTCTATTATACATATGTGATGTATCACGGAGATCTGAGCATTTTGCGTGATGTGTCACGACTTCAAAAAGGTTGGGAACCACTGTCCTAGGAGGTATCTCCGGAAAAAAGGTGAATTGCATAAGGCTTGTGTGTGTGTGTGTGTGTGTGTGTGTGTGCACGCGAAGAGAGGATGAAGGGGGGGGGCATGAAAATCAGGTTTCGCTCATGGCGCTGTGAAACCTAAGGCTGGCCCTGCATATATTGCTAACTATACTGTATGCTTGTTTTGTGCTAATTGTATGAATCATTATGTAGCCAGACAATGATCAGCCCATTATGCTTCTGAGCCCTATTGCAGCTAAATGGTCAGGTTTGACCACAAATACATGTTTGGTATTATATAATTGTCAAAGGATTTTTTACTGAAAGTAAATATAAAGTGAAAATGTTCCTGCCAATTTAACTTACCTTGGGCTTCTTCCTGCCTCCTGTAGTTGTTCTGGTCCCTTGCTGTTGTTCTGTTCTCAGTCCTGCAGCAACTGTAGCCCTCAGAAAGCTGCATGTGAACCTCCTAGATCAATCTGTGCATGTGCTACAGCTAGGGCTACAGCTACAGCAGGGGTGAGAGAAGATCGACAGTGAGGGACCAGAAGGAATACAGGCGGCTGGAAGAAACCCTGGGTTAGTTAAATTGGCTGAAAATTCTTATCTAAAGTTTAGATAGTTTACACAGCAAATCTAGCTGCAAACAGATTCAACAGTTTATGATTATTTATTCCTGTGATACAATGACAGCAGCCATGTTCTGTTTGTCACATTACACATAGGCAAGCTGATCTGCATCTCCAGCCCTCAGCCTGTGAAAACTTCACTCCCCTCTCCTCCTCCCCTCTGTTTCTGAAATCTCTGGCTAGTAACCTCCACCTCCTCCTGCCCAGACTGAGCTCCCATAAGCCCTCGCTACTAAGGCTGAGTGCCAAGGATCTCTGGAGAAGCTGTGGGCAAGGCTTTTTTAGTTTATAGGGAATTAGAGTATTAAATTAAAACAAAAAACAGTATCTGGCTTGAGGAATGCCCTATAAACTATATGAAAGGAACACAATTATGCAATGAGTAAAAGTTTATCTTGGACCCCCCCCCCCCCCCCATCCACACACAGCATATTGATTCTCAATAAGCTGTGTGTGGATTCTCAATTGATTTTAGCAGGAAATCTATTGAAAATCAGTTAAATCGTAGAATTGCACTGTTTGATGCATTGCGCAAGCTATAGCCCATGGATCGTCCACTGCTCCTGCTCTTCCACTGATCAACCTATATTTTCCAACCTGTCTGATACCCCTGATTGATTTTTGGTCAAAATCGATTGAAATTGATCAATTGGACATGATGGAGCAATAAAGTCCCGGCAGATTTGATCAGAAAATTGATACGCGTGATGCATGCGTTAGGCAGGCAATATTGACAGTTACTGTGCTGAGATGTAAGTATCATATTTTTCCGAGGTTAGCAAGGCCAAGGAAAGTTCCGGTTAGAGGGGTCAGGTGTCTTCGCCTCAACATCCCCTTAGATGAAAGATAGAGTTTATTGGTTAGAGGAAGTACTGAGTTAAACACATCTCCTTACGAAAAGAGCTTGTTGTTCACCTTCTGGGGTGGATTTCTTGTACCCACGCCCTGCATCTGCTGCTCATGACAACGGTATGTGGGTGAAAGGGGTGGGACTGATGGTAATCTCGGAATACACATGTGAAAGGTGTTCACTGTGGTCACAGTAACCCCAGGGGAGAAAGAACTAGCCATAACACAATGAATACCCGGAACCAGAGGGAGTCTTTCTGTGGAGGTATCCACTCTCTATAAGTGTAGCATAAGGGGTGCACTCAGAGCAGGATCATCCACCAGGCAACCTAGGCAGGTGTCAAGGGGCCCATCTGTGTGTCTAGGGTCCAAGGGGCCTAGTGGGTCGATGTTACGGGGCCTAGTGGGTGTCAAGGTGCCCACCAGCCACCTCCTCTGGCCCCTCTCTTTATTTTAGCTCCCCAAAAGGAACACAAGAGGGCCTCAAATCAACTACCTTGTTTAGGGCCCCATTGCATCTTAATCCATCTCTGGGTGCACTGCTGTAACATTAGACTGGAAGATAGATTAACGTTAGGCATTGTTGAAAGGCTAAATGTTAAGTTTAGATTTGGGAAAGTCACAAAATTGTGTGCAATCTTCTGTAGGGGCCCATACATTGGTCGATTTCAGCCATCAATCGATCAATTCTATGGAATCAATCAGAAATCGATTCTATCAAATCAATTGATCGATTTGCGGCCGATTTCAATCGATTTGATTTATCCAACAGGATGGAGAATCTAGGTCGATCTGCTGCTGGCAGCAGATCGATGGCCTATAGAGTTGCATTGGATCTAATGGTCCAATAATGCATTTAGATCGATTTCCAATAGATTTCTTTCTGAAATCTATTGAAAATCTGTTCCTAGTGTGTGGCACACATCAGATAGATTCCTGTAAGATTCAACTTGACAGACATCTGACTGAAATCTATCTGATAGTCGAATGTGCTGCAAATCTATAAGTGTATGGCCCCCTTAAAGCTTTTGATTTAGAAAAAAAATCACGAAAGAATCCAAAGTGATCTTTGCATGTTTTAGGCTTTGTTTCCGCTTACTTATTCGCAGCGTGTCTTCGAGCGCAAATTTGGAAGCAGAATCGCAGCCTGTAAAATGAACAGGCTGCTTCCGATTTGCGGGCAGGGAAAAATGAGTGCCCGCAACGTTTTATTGGACATTGCATCCGAATCCCCATAGCCACGTAGAACAGGCATTGGATTTTGTATCAGTTTAATTTTGCATAGATTCAATTGATTGATTCAATAGTGCCATCAAATGATGTGTGGACAGCATTGGGCATAATTCAGTAAACTGGAAAAACCCCTCTGGACCTCTACAAGGTGTGTCAAGTGACCATAGGCTGGGTTTAAAATTAATCCTTCAGTAAATTAGCCTTTCTGAGGCAATCTATTTATAGGTCTAGAAATAAAGCTACTCTCAGTCTGAAACAAGGCCAATGAAAATAGGATTGAAGCCTGAGATGATAAAGTAATTTCCATCTGTCATTAGATGAGGACACCGTGCTTTACATATACATACATTGTACTGTGTGTGTACAATGCATTCCATTTCCAAATAGACAATTTCTAAGGAGATGTAGTGGTCCCGTTTCTTGAAGTTATACTGTATACACAACCTTTGTAAAGGAGAATAAACGTAGAAACACAGTTGCACAGCAGGGGAGCTTTCTTTTTGGCATTTTTCCGTGAGCAGCAGTTATTTAGAAATAGATCCTTTGGCATAAGCATTTGCCAATTGTATCATTTATGTAGAGGAGCACTTATTTACAATCCTATTTTGTTGTGCTACAGTATATTACCTGTCCAGCCTTCATTTTTTTTTTTTTTTTACCAGACCCGTATCCCTGTGTGTTTGTGTGTATATATATATGGTGAGCAAATTCAAATTGCCATGTCTGGGGCACTTGGAGTGTAATGCTGGGAATACACGGCTCGATTTTGAGCAATTTAGATGGCTTGATAGATAATTTCCGACACATACTATCTCCCGCCAATCGTTTCGTTGCTCGAGTCTGCATTGGGGACAGTGCAAAAATATAAGAAAAACAAGCGGAAGATAATAGAATTGCCTGCGCAATCGAGAGGTGAATCGATCGAGTGGCAAAATCAAGCCGTGTATGCCCAGATTCATAAGGTGGCCATAAACGTATAGATTTGCAGCAGATTCGACCATAAGATAGATTTCTGTCAGATGGCTGTCAAGTCGAATCTGACAGGAATCTGATGTGTGCCACACACTAGGAACAGATTTCCAATAGATTTCAGAAAGGAATCTATTGGAAATTGATCTAAATGCATTATTGGACCATTATAGATCCAATGCAACTCTATGGGCCATCGATCTGCTGCCAGCAGCAGATCGACCTAGATTTTCCATCCTGTCAGATCAAATCAATCGAAATCGTCTGCAAATCGATCGATCGATATATTTGATAGAATCAATTTTCGATCGGTTGATTCCATAAAATCGATCGATCGATGGCTGAAATCGACCAGTGTATGGGTCCCTTTACTGTACTTCTGTTGTTGTTTTTCAATAAGTGTGATTGCATCTGGCTGGTTCAGATGCTTATCTTAATATACTATTATATTAATTGTGCAAAGTATCTGGTTTCGATTGCTGACAGGGTGCATGAGGTTTGTATAAATGTCTATGCTGCCCCCCTATTTCCTGCTGAGCTGTCACACTAGGTGGTGTCTGTTTTGACTCTTCATTCCTATTGGGGACCATTTTGCCCCATATGGTCTCGCCTTTCATGCTATTATCATTTTATACGTTCACTGAGTGTGGGGTCTTTGATTTATTTGCCCACTTGGTACACTCTTCTTTGTCTCTTTGTCTATTTCTGTGTTCTTGGTACTTTTCTCTTTATTGGTTTGTGGGCCATTATATTTATTGGGGCTCTGTGCATAACATACCAAGTCTTTTTCACAACTTTTTCGGTCTTTAATTTTATTCTTGATCTGGGGACTTTGTTGTGTGTGTCTTCTAATTTGTTCCTATGACATTGCATTTTAATCCGAATCTTGTTAGCTTCATTTTTTAGAATTTTTATATATTCAGAGGCCTGATGACGGGCATATGTCGCCCAAAATGAACATCGAACGCCAAGGCAGATTACCGGTATACATTTTGTCAGTTTCATGAACGATATTGATGTGTCCCACTGTTGTTCATGAAGATTGAATTCTCGGATAAGAATTTTATGAAAGCACTATTTTTGTATTTTTGTGTGAGTGTTTTTGCCTTTTACATTGAAAGGAGCCCTCCCAATCATATATATCTACATATACTGGAGCATCTGCCCTACAAAGACCATGGCCTCCAACATACCCTTATGTTAACCCTTTTGCTTAGCTTCACTTTCCTCCTCTTCTGTTCTGCCTAAGTTTGATATAAACTCTGTACAAAATATTACTTCTTCATTCACCTATAGTCATAATCCTAACCATTTTCCTCTGCCTACTCCTATTATAGACAAAATCCTAACATTAGCTCTAACTGTTCACCTAAACCAGACCAAACCATAAGTTGCCCAAAAGATTGTATTTATGGATCCAAGCCTAGATAAAAATTGACTATATATATATATATATATATATATATATATATATATATATATATATATATATATATATATGTATATATACAGTATATATTGTATATATTTATTTAATCCTATTATGAACAACTGCTGATTTTTATTTATTTATTTATTTTTTAATATGATTCAAGCTGAGTTATCTGATCAAAATGAAAAATCATTCATAAAATCTAATAGTAAAAAAATTTTTCTGAAGCTCACAACAATTGCCAATCGATATGCAGAGTCCTGAAAATTACCACCAATGTAACCAGATGCCAGAATTGCATGATTTGTAGACTGTTTGAGGAGCTGATTATTTAAAGAGTATCTGTTCAAAGAGACCACAACCCTCCGGTGGTTAAATAAGGTGAGGTCTTTAAGAGAAATGTCATCATTCTAAAAGTTTCAAAGATGCCTGAACTGAGAGGGATATGGTGGCTGCCATATTTATTTCCTTTTAAACCATACCACTTGCCTGGCAATCCTGCTGATCTCTTTGGCTGCAGTAGTATCTGGATCACACAACTGAAGCACGCATGCAGCTTGCACCTGCAGTCTGACTTGAGTCAGAAACCTCTGATCTGCATATGCTTGTTCAGGGTCTGTGACAAAGTTTTTGAGGCTGAGAATCAGCAGGACAGCCAGGAAACTGGTATTGTTTTAAAGTAAATAAGTATAATAACCTCCATATTTCTCTCAGGTCAGATGTTCTTTAAGAAGCTTACAGGTAATTTCTCCATGGGTGCCCACCCACACCCACGACTGAAATTACAACTTGGGTGTTGTCTTCTAAATAGTTGCCTGTGATGTTCCCAGCAACAAATTACATAGTTACATAGTTACATCGTTATTTTGGTTGAAAAAAGACATACGTCCATCGAGTTCAACCAAAGAACAAAGTACAACCCCAGCCTGCTCCCTCACATATCCCTGTTGATCCTAGGAAGGCGAAAAAACCCTTACAAGGCATGGTCCAATTAGCCCCAAAAGGGAAAAAAAATTCCTTCCCTACTCCAGATGGCAATCAGATAAAATCCCTGGATCAACATCATTAGGCATTACCTAGTAATTGTAGCCATGGATGTCTTTCAATGTAAGGAAAGCATCTAAGCCCCCAGGTATAGAGTTTGCAATAACGACTTCCTGTGGCAATGCATTCCACATCTTAATCACTCTTACTGTACGTTTTTCCTCCATGCGCAGATCATGTCCTCTAGTCCGTTGAGAAGGCCTAGGGACCAAAAGCTCATCCACCAAGCTTTTATATTGCCCTCTGATGTATTTATACATGTTAATTAGATCCCCTCTAAGGCGTCTTTTCTCTAGACTAAATAAACCCAGTTTATCTAACCTTTCTTGTGGTGAGATCTTCCATCCCTCGTGTGAATTTTGTTGCTCGTCTCTGCACCTGCTCTAAAACTGCAATATCTTTCCTGTAATGTGGTGACCAGAACTGAATTCCATATTCCAGATGTGGCCTTACTAGAGAGTTAAACAGGGGCAATATTATGTTAGCATCTCAAGTTTTTATTTCCCTTAATTAATTTCACATTTTCAGATTTATTTAATTGTCTGAGTATTCCAGATACATTTGACTTTTCTCTATAATCATCATTGTGGCTATTATCTAGCTAGATAGACTCAAGGCAAGATAATGAGGGATGAGGTATAGTGAAGTGTTTAGGAAAATAGAAATATATGTGCAGATACTTTTCTGTGCCTTTTTACATGATAGGTAAGCATAACTATGTTTTTCCCAGCAGAGATAGGCAGGGAGGCAGAGACCTCTGGTTTAATAGTGGGTGGGTGTATGTGCTTAGGCAGCAGGGAGCACTTTTTTGGGTATTGTGGTTGATTTTTATAAAAAAAAACACTTTCCTTTTTTAGCCAAATAAAAAAAAAGATGGGTGTTGATTAAGGCTCTGCCCACAGTGGGGCGGTTTGATGTAATGGATGTATTGTAATGTGGAAAATCGCAGTGCACTGTTAAACCTATGCGACGTTCACAGTCGTTCACGTGTCTGGTGTAGTGTGATCTATTGAAGTGAGTTATTCACACGCACTGCACGTATAACGCATGTCTTAAAGGACAACTGAAGTGAGAAGAATATGGAGGCTGCCATATTTATTTCCTTTTAAGCAATACCAGTTGCCTGGCAGCCCTGCTGATCTATTTGGCTGCAGTAGTGTATGAACACCACCAGAAACACGCATGCAGCTAATCTTGTCAGATCTGACAATAATGTCAGAAACACCTGATCTGCTGCATGCTTGTTCAGGGGCTATGGCAGTGCTGGAACAGGCTGATGGAGGAGGATGAGGGGAATCTCTGGTTTATCCCTCTATTGTTGGGAGTACCCATTTGGGCCACTTTTTTCCCTACAGGCACATTTTAACAATGACAGTAAAGCATATTTTAGTTGACTGTATGCTTAACTGTATGCAACGTAATGTTTTCACAGAGAACACTGTGAATGGGGCCTAGCTTTAACAAACAAATAGCCGTTAAATACAGTAAAATGTTTGAATCAGTAACCATATCCTGGATTTTACACTGAGCCCAGTATGATAATACAGGAACTATGAAACACCTGCTATTAAAACAGGATGGTTTATACTTAATTAAATTCCTGCAGTAGAAGAAAAGCCTCAAGATGAATAGTATAATGAATTCAAAGGTGAATAAAGGCAAATCCCTGGGTTTTTCCACTATGCCCGAAGAATTTTGTTGGTATTGGAATTTTAATTAAGGAATTAAGTACACTGATTTTAGATGACTGAGCCACTCTTTTAGACACTATTATTATTGTAGGTTGTGTCCTTGTTTACAGGCCCAAGGATGTCAGTTCAGAAACTGGAATTGGTGTAACTGCTGCACACTCTTACTTCTTGCAGTAAGGCAAAGGTCACACTAGAGCAAGTCCGCAGCGTTTTGCCACAGAGAAAAAGCGAATGCGGAAACACATATAATAGTCTGTGGTGCTGATGCGTTTTCAGGAGGCATCTGCGATTCTGCATAGCTAAAAAGAAATACAACCTGCATTACTTTCCCGCACAACGTATGCGGTTCTCAATAGAATGCAATGGCTAAAAAAAAAAAACGATAGCTAAAACACTCTGCAAAGCGCACAATTGTGCGGCAAACCGCTTGCGGGGAATTGTCTGCGAAGTGTGAGTAATAGAGTAGGCTGGGTGCAGAGCAGACAATCACAGGGCCCCTTCTCCACACATCACACAAGAAGCATCTGGAGACAGATGAGGAATACTTAATCCCTTATTTTATTGGAGATTAAAGAAACAAAAATTAAAATAAGAATGTTAGCTATCTATATACCACTGCTATTACCTATACAAATAATTGTCTCTGGAACTTATTTTCAGTTCAGGTTTACTTTAAATGACATTTCCACATGTATTGTTAAAATAGACATGACTAGAACAAGCATATATTTCTGTGGCCAACAACTTTTAAAAAGAATCCGAGGTAAATAGCAGGTTAGTGACAATCTGCGTGTCGCTAGCCTGGCACTATTGTTATTGGGGGACAGCAGAGCCAGGGGGAGGGGGCTGGAGGAGCAATGAAAGGACACATAGGGTGGTCATTCTATACACAACTTGCCCCTGTGTCCTAATATGATTTGGCAAACCCACCTCGGGTTCTCTTTAAGTGGCGCCAATTGAAGGTAAGTCATAAAAGTAAACAATTTGTTATGATGCTTACAGAATGCTTCTGACATTGTTGTATGACTAGGTAATTATCCTTTATGTACTGTAGGTCTGTCTGAAGGTCTACATTCACAGTGGGGCGTTGTGTCAGACAATATAATCACATTGGTAATGCGATGCAGTTAGGCTGTGTTCCCACTTGTAGCTGGATCATGTGTGGCCAGCGGGAGTGGACAGCATAGTGTCTGCTCCAATGGTCTGCTGTGGTCCTGCTGGAGCCCGGGGCCAATGTGTTACTCCCATAGGCTATATGGGGGAACGCATCTGCCTTTCTGGGATTATCTCAGACTGCACTGAAGTGCGGCCTGCTTACTGCAACGCATTCCACAAATCCATTGCAGAATGACAGGTTTGAGCAGCTCCTATTTATAAAATAGGAGCTATTCACTGACAGTTTTGCTATGAGCGGAGAATGAACAAAAAATGTCCATTCTTGGCTTAAGTGGGAACACAGCCTTACACTGTAATGGTACATTCACAGTGTGGTACCGTATAACACGTGGTTTAACAGGTGCAGCATACTTTGTTACTTTGTATGTACTGTAGGCTTTGCTATAAGTGTTGCACTGCTTTTATTATGCACAATGTGACTTTTCCCCTGCTTTCAAACCTGCTTTTGCAGTGTATGCAACACTGTGAACATAGCCTTAAAGGACACCTGAACTGAGAGAGATATTAAAGCGGAATATAACCCTGCATTTCAACTTTGCTCTAAAACATTATTTACAGTATATTATATGCAACCAGCATTTTTTTTTACTAGACCAGCATTGAAAGGGTTACACAGGGCTTTAAAGTTCCTTTAGATTTCTGCAGACGCATCCGAAGCTGAAATAGATACATTTTGTTTACATAATGTATCTAAGTGTTGAATGTGACTCATCTCTCTCACTGAGAAGGAGCTTGGACGACAGCCAAAGAGTGTGTAACTGTTTATCAATAGATACATGTAACTAAATAGAATGTATCTATCTGAACTTCTGCATATCTCTCCAGGACCTTTAAACCTCTGTGTTTAACCCTTCCAATGCTGGTCTAGTAAAAAAAAATTCTTTTTGCATATAATATGCTGTAAATAATATTTTAGAGCAAAGTTGAAATGCAGGGTTATATTCCGCTTTAAGGCTGCCATATTTATTTACTTTTAAACAGTACAGTGTACATACAGCCTGTCTGTCCTGCTGATCCTTTGCTTTTAATACTTTTAGCCATAGGTAGCCCCTGAACAAGCATTCAAATCAGATGTTTCTGACTAAAGACCTGCTGTAACGAGCTAACCTTCCATGCGTGCCCACGGTGTCCCTCCGACTTCCTGGTATCTGCTGCCGTCCTCTGCTGGTGACGTGCCTGCTGATCCTCGGCAGGCACATGCGTGCACTGGCAGCCAAGGGGGTGGGCACATCTCTTGCTCTGTTTACCTTCTTAGATGCAGGATCAGTCAGCTGACACATATGCAGGTATGCATTTGAATGATTTGCTGATTGATTGTGTAGCCGGCCACTGATTGGATACCTCTGCTATTTAACTCTGCTTGTGCTCATTTTCAATTGTCCGTGATAGCGTTAGCAGTTGGGACTAGATTGTGAGCTCCTCTGAGGGACAGTTAGTGACAAGACAATATACTCTGTACAGCGCTGCGTAATATGTCGGCGCCATATCAATACTAAAATAAATAAATAAAAGGAAACCACTATGGCAGCCTCCATATCCCTCTCAGTTCAGGCGCCCATTAAAAATTAAGCTTTTTCCAAGTACAACATGTACTTCAAAGATGCTTAAAATGTCCCAAAAATCTAAATGTGTGACCTTATCATGCATGTGAAAACAGTCCTCCCATACATTGACCATTTTATTAAGCAATGTACATGCACTAGATTCTTGTCATAAAGTCATTTCAGATGACCATCTAGTGTGAAAACAGATGTCCTCCTGACGCTGCCAGCCTCGTCTTTAATAATCCAATAAGTTTGGTAATACTGGGATGACCACTGTTATAGATCCCTGTACAGCTCACAGTGGGGCGTGTCTTCCCTTCCCCTCCCTTTCCCTTTCCATATAACCTAACAGGCTGGATGCCAGAGAGCCCAGCAGTGTCTCTGTCAAGATAGTTAGTAAACTGAGTAAGTAAACTGTCACCCAGGATAATCACTATTGTTTCAGAAGAAAAATACGGTATGTAATGTGTGTTCATACTTTTTTTTTAATTCACACCAACACAAAGCATAATTTCACCTTCTTCCACCACTGCTTGTCCTTGTTTAACAACTGTACAATTACAATAAGTTATATACATCAATGAACTAGCATTGAAACATCCTTCAAATTCTCTTATGTTCTCTGTTAGCAAAAAGAAACAATAGCTTAAATGCCGTGTTAGGACAATGAAGGGTTGCTGTGTAATGAACCTGTGGTTTCAGTTACATATCCCATGATGCTGTGTACTTAGTACCCCCAGGCCCTAGGCTCACTGAGAATTATGAGATTTGTGCTGACAGTGTCATTAAAGGTGGGGTTTTTTGTCTTTTTTTTCCATTTTTCTTCTTTCTTTTACTATTACATCAAAAGTCAGCGCAGGTTTAAAAAGTCATTGTATGTAGGGAATGATAAATTCTTCACCACAATAAATCAAATGCTCAGAGGTAGGTATCCGCCAAACATCAAAACAAGAAAAGGCTTACCAGCTCCCAACAACCCACATTATAAGGTTGTAAAATGGCTCAGGTCACAGATAACGTCCAGGGAACTTCAGACGTTGTGAAGATCCAGTGGACATCCGTATGGAGGTAAAGTTTCAGGAATTTACATAGGAAAACAAAAACGGCAATATCTAAGCGTAACCCGTTTATTTAGATAAAATTTCTTTAAAAGGCAGTAGATATAAAAACAATAACTCACATACGGGGCCCATAAACTGGGAACCCCGGAAGATTAGCGTGCACGTAATGGTCAATCGTAGATCAATAGACAATGGTGCCGCCTGTTACCTTCCCGACTGGTTTCGCAGTCTTGCATCATCAGGGGAGAAAAAAAGGTGTTTCTTTTACCATTTTCAGCATTTTTCTAGGTTTTTACTTTCTCTTCTCAGATTATCTGTTGATTGTACTGCAAGGAAGAGCCTTTCTTAGAAGTTTACCTCTATCACTCACTTCTGGTAACTTCATAGGGTTAAATTAGGTGTCCACTGGACAAGAAGCGTGGAAGCTTGGCTTGACAGGAATATAGCAGCTGCCATATTGATATTACATAAACTACAAGCTTGTACCTAGCCAGTCAGGCATTCAGAGTGGATCAGAGCACATGGTGTGCATAATCTTTGTGGGTCATTGATTCAGAAACTATTGGAAGCAGTGGATGGGCATAACAGTCAGACAAGTGACATTTGTAAAAAGAAGTTAGCTATGACACCATTTGTTTTCCTCTCACCGCAGGTTTCCTCTCAACAGACTGAATCTTGTCATAATTACAATAAAAACCTCTTAGGGCCCATTTCCACTATGCATCAGCATTGAGATGCGATGCCGGCACAGCTGTGAAGCAAGACGCATTTGCTAGGTGTGCCGATTTTTGTCCCCATGGGTGAATTGGATGGCAGCCTATTCATTTCAATAGGCTGCATCTTCCTGCCCAAATTTGCATATGGGGAAACAGCAAATTTGCTCAAATGGAAACGGGCCCTTGGGCTTTCCTGACAGTTTTCCCAGCAAAGAAAAGCATTTAAAGTGCACCTTAACCACTTGATGACCCAGCCTTTACCCCCCCCTTAAGGACCAGCGCTATTTTTGGTGATCTGTGCTGGGTGGGCCCTGCAGCCCCCAGCACAGATCAGGTTGCACGCAGAGCGATCAGATCGCCCCCCCTTTTTCCCCCCTATGGGGATGATGTGCAGGGGGGGTCTGATCTCTCCTCCTGGCTGGCATGTTGCGGGGGGGGGCCTCAAAGCCCCCCTCTGTGGCGAAATTCCCCCCTCCCTCTCCTCACTCTCACCCCTGGCGATCCGGGCTGCACAGGACGCTATCCGTCCTGTGCAGCCAGTGACAGGCTGTCTCCTGTCACATGGCGGCGATCCCCGGCCGCTGATTGGCCGGGGATCGCCGATCTGCCTTACGGCGCTGCTGCGCAGCAGCGCCGTACAATGTAAACAAAGGAGACATATGTCTCCTATGTTTACATTTAGTCTGCAAGCCGCAATCAGCGGCTCGCAGGCTATTCACGGAGACCCGCTCCGTGATCTAACAGGAAACGGCCGCTCGCGCGAGCGGCCTTTCCTGATTAATTAGGGAGACACCTGGCGACGCAGATCTGCGTCGCTGGTCCTCCAGCTATCACTTTGCCGCCGCACGGTATGAGTGTGCGGTCGGCAAGTGGTTAATGCTTGTACAGGACAGAAGGAAAACAGAGAAAAATGCACCCTGTATGTATAGTGCTGCCCATAATTATTCATACCCCTGGCAAATTTTGATTTAAAGTTACTTTTATTCAACCAGCTAGTAATTTTTTGGCAGGAAATGACATAGGTGTCTCCCAAAAGATTGTAAGACTAAACTATAGGCCTCAATTCACTAAGCAGTTTAGACTAGTCTACTGATGGTTTTTAGTCTACTGATGGTTTGGTGTAATGTTTAAGACCTGTTTTTAGACCTGGTCTAAAGGTGCCCATACACTCGTCAGATTGGCAGAAGATAGATAAGAAATGCATCTGATGATCTATCTGATGCGTTTTTAGAACATTTTTTAAGCAGCCCATACACTCAGCCGATTTTCTGGCCGACCGATCGATCGCGATCGATCGATCGATCGCAAATCGGTTGGCCAATCGACCGATCGACGGCCGATTTCGATCGATTTCGATGGATTTCCATCGAACTAGCAGGGTGGAAAATTTAGGTCGATCTGATGAGATTGCTTATCAGTTTGCATTGGCCTTAATGGAAATCTGATGGCAAAAAAATGCCATCAGATCGAATTTCAACAGATTTCAAACTGAAATCTATTGGAATTCTATCCTGGTAAAAAATGTTCTAAAAACGCATCAGATAGATCATCAGATGCATTTCTTATCTGTCTGCTGCCAATCTGACGAGTGTATGGGCACCTTTACCAGGATAGAATTCCAATAGATTTCAGTTTGAAATCTGTTGAAATTCGATCTGATGGCATTTTTTTGCCATCAGATTTCCATTAAGGCCAATGCAAACTGATAAGCAATCTCATCAGATCGACCTAAATTTTCCACCCTGCTAGTTCGATGGAAATCCATCGAAATCGATCGAAATCGGCCGTCGATCGGTCGATTGGCCAACCGATTTGCGATCGATCGATCGATCGATCGACCGCGATCGATCGGTCGGCCAGAAAATCAGCTGAGTGTATGGGCTGCTTAACATTCAGTAATTACACAATTCACAAAGGCAAACAAGGAGTAACCACGCCCACTTTTACTGAAAAAGATTAGACCAGTTGATTTCTTGCCGGTAAAGTAATTCTGTGTGCTATTTTAGATGTGAGGATGAAACCTTTTGAATTAATTGTGCAGGAATTTAATTGTATGCAGAAGAGAGCTCATCAAAGGGGAAGGATGTCAGTCATAGCTACTTGTTTGTGAATTGCATCTTTTGACCATTTTCCCTGCTTTACCCACCTAATTACCAAATGGTTTAGACCAGGTCTGAAAACAGGTCTAAAACATTTGGTAATAGTGAATTCCCCTTTGATGCAACTGACCAAACCATTAGTAGACTAAAACCCACAAGTAGACTAGTCTAAACTGCTTTGTGAATTGAGGCCAATGTCCAAGAGGCATTAAGGTGGGGGAAATAAAATATTTCTCAGCTTTTATTTACATTTGAGCAAAAAGTGTCCAGTCTGAAATTATTTATACCCTTCAAAAACTGTCACAGTCTGTGGGAAAATCCAAAGTTCTGTACCATTCCAAATAGCCCAAGCTGTTCTAAAGAATCCCAATTACCCTCATTAATTGGGAACAACTGTTTTAATCAACTCAACAGGTGAAAACAGCAGCTCTCTGCAGTTGGCTTGTGGACAGTCATGGCTAAGACAAAGGAGCTCAGTGAGGACCTGTGGCTGCACATTCTGGCTGCTTACAAGTCAGGGAAGGGCTACAAGGCCATTTCTAAATGTTTTCAAGTTCCAGTGGCTACAGTACAAAGTATTATTGAAAAATACAAGATGTTCCGCACTGTGGAAAATCTCAGAGGACCTGGTCGGAAGCCAAAACTGACACCTGTGCTGGCCAGGAGGATAGTGAGAGATGTGAAAAAGAATGCAGGGATCACCACTTCACCACTTGGGAATCAGGGCTCTGCTGGTGGCAGTGTCTCAAGGCAGACAATCCAAAGGACTCTGCACACTGCACACTGCTGCTGGGTTCCACGGATACAGACCAAGGAGGACGCCACTTCTCCAGATAAGGCATACAAAAGCTTGCTAGGCCTTTGCAAATGCTCATCTGGACAAAGAAGAAGACTTCTGGTCTTCTGTGTTATGGTCAGATGTAACAAAAATTGAATTGTTTGGTCACAATGATGATTTCTTCATTTGGCGTAAAAAAGGAGACGCCTTCAACTCAACACCATCCCTACTGTCAAACATGGTGGTGGGAACCTACTGCTTTGGGGGTATTTTTCAGCCATTGGACCAGGGAACCTAATCACACTAAACGGCACCATGAAAAAAGAGCTACATGAGAATTCTCAACGACAGCATCAGGAAGTCTGCAGAGAAACTTGGTTTTGGGCACCAGTGGACATTTCAACATGACAATGACCCAAACCATTCAGCAAAAATGGTGAAGAACTGGTTAGCATACAACAACATTAACGTTTTGGAGTGGCCCAGCCAGAGTCCTAACTTGAATCCAACTGATAATCTGTGGAGGGAGGTAAAGATCCGGGTGAAAGCAAGAAGAC
Organism: Hyperolius riggenbachi; assembly: GCF_040937935.1. NCBI lineage: Eukaryota > Metazoa > Chordata > Amphibia > Anura > Hyperoliidae > Hyperolius > Hyperolius riggenbachi. The sequence continues at coordinate 447,307,586 of NC_090646.1, read as the reverse complement.
CCTCCAACCTGAAATATTTGGTGCTCATTGCTACAATGAATGAGCAAAAATACATGTGGAAACATGCAAAAAGCTGGTCTACAGTTATAGGAAGCGTTTGATTGCTGGAATAGCCAATAAAGGCTTTTCTATTGATTATTGAGAAGGGTATGAAAATGTAAATAAAAGCTGAGAATGTTGTTTTTTTACACAATAATGCCTCTTGCACATTGTCTTATCTTTTTACAGGGGTCCCCAACCACCGGGCCGTGGCCCACTGCCGGTCCGTTGGCAGTTTTGGCCTCTCGCCCCTCCCCCCGCGGCCGCCGCTCCTGTTACCTTATGAGCGGGCGGCCGCTTCCTTTCTTATAGTCCCCCAGGTGCCGCTCTCCTCTTATCAGCATCTCCTATTACAGCAGCGCGTCTTGTGGCTGCTGTAAGGAGGGAAGGAAGCAGGGCAGCGGCTTCCTGTAGAGGCGATCGCCGTTACCATGGGAAGCGCTGTCTTTCCTTCCCTCCTTACAGCAGCCGCAAGACGCGCTGCTGTAATAGGAGATGCTGATAAGAGGAGAGCGGCGCCTGGGGGACTATAAGAAAGGAAGCGGCCGCCCGCTCATAAGGTAACAGGAGTGGCGGCTGCAGAGGGGGGGGCACTACCTACCTACCTATCCATATTAGGGCGCTATACTGGGCACTATACTGGGGCACTATACTAGCTATACTGGACACTATACTAGGCACTATACTAGCTATACTGGCACTATACTAGCTATACTGGGCACTATACTAGCTATACTGGGCACTATACTAGCTATACTGACGCACTATACTAGCCATACTGTGGCACTATACTAGCCATACTGGGGCACTATACTAGCCATACTGGGCGCTATACTGGGCACTATACTAGCTATACTGGGCACTATGCTAGCTATACTGGGCACTATGCTAGCTATACTGGGCACTATGCTAGCTATACTGGGGCACTATACTAGGTATACTGGGGCACTATACTAGCTATACTGGTATAGTGCCCAGTATAGCTAGTATAGTGATACTAGCTATACTGGGCACTATACTAGCCGTACTGGGGCACTATACTAGCTATACTGGGCACTATATTAGCCATACTGTGGCACTATACTAGCTATACTGACGCACTATACTAGCCATACTGTGTCACTATACTAGCCATACTGGGGCACTATACTAGCCATACTGTGGCACTATACTAGCTATACTGGGCAATATACTAGCTATACTGGGCACTATACTAGCCATACTGGGCACTATACTAGCTATACTGGGCACTATGCTAGCTATACTGGGGCACTATACTAGGTATACTGGGGCACTATACTAGCTATACTGGTATAGTGCCCAGTATAGCTAGTATAGTGATACTAGCTATACTGGGCACTATACTAGCCACACTGGGCACTATACTAGCTATACTGGGCACTATACTAGCCATACTGTGGCACTATACTAGCCATACTGGGGCACTATACTAGCCATACTGTGGCACTATACTAGCCATACTGGGCACTATACTAGCTATACTGGGCACTATACTAGCTATACTGGGCACTATACTAGCCATACTGGGCACTATACTAGCTATACTGGGCACTATGCTAGCTATAATGGGCACTATGCTAGCTATACTGGGCACTATGTTAGCTATACTGGGGGACTATACTAGGTATACTGGGGCACTATACTAGCTATACTGGTATAGTGCCCAGTATAGCTAGTATAGTGATACTAGCTATACTGGGCACTATACTAGCCATACTGGGCACTATACTAGCCATACTGAGGCACTATACTAGCTATACTGGGCACTATACTAGCCATACTGGGGCACTATATTAGCTATACTGGGCACTATACTAGCCATACTGGGCACTATACTAGCTATACTGGGTACTATACTTTGCCATACTGGGCACTATACTAGCTATACTGGGGCACTACCTACCCATACTGGGACTATACTAGCCATACTGGGCACTATACTAGCCATACTGGGCACTATACTAGCCATACTGGGCACTATACTAGCCATACAGGGCACTATACTAGCTATACTGGGGCACTACCTACCCATACTGGGACTATACTAGCTATACTGGTCACTATACTAGCTATACTGGGGTAACTATACTAGCCATACTGCTAGCTATGCCGCCGCACCCCAACCCCCTTTCTCTCCATAACCCGCTGCGCACTACACTGACCACTAGGTCGCGCAACATCCCTGTGTGGGAAGGGGAAAAGTGATAACAAGCTTCCTTCTGGTTGGCAATAGCAAAAATAGAGCCAGGCAGACTGAGATAACATTTATTACAGCAGAAACATTTCTGAATAGAGTGGAGTGCTTGCAATGCATGGTAAGGTTGCAGGCTGCATATTAAACACAGAGCAGTGGGTAAATAGAATTTGATTTTGTGACTGACAATCCCTCTTTAAGAGCACTTGGACAGTAACGCTATGTGCAGTCTATTATTCATTTACTAATGTGTACCACCTGCAAAGACATATGTAGTTGCTTATGTTCTGCTTGGTTAACAGCTTAATCACCCTTCCATTAACATCTTACACAAGGATCAGTTGTTGCGATTGATGAGCCTTCGTCGAACATATTTCTGTTCCAAATCCCCAAAAATGTTAAGTCCAGCTGTCCTGTTTGGTTTTCTGAGATGCTGAAATCTTTATCTCAGTTGCTAGGCTACACCATATTATACTGTCACAGTCTAGTGATGTTACCATAGAGATGTGATTTTATTGCTGTTCTCCTGAGTTTAGACCCAACGTGCCTGTGACATCAGAAACATTACTCAGGCATCACTCACTGGTGCAAACTGTTACACAGAATACATTGTAACAGTTCCATGAACAAATAATTGGATTATTTTCAGAATCAATAAATAGCTTCTAATCCCAATGGAGCTGAGAATCCTGGAGATTTTCTGCTGCAATTAACTGATTGCAGTTATTCCTTTGAAAGCGGATAGATTGCTAGCTGGCAGGATGGGCTGTTTTTGTTATGTAAAATTGTATTTAAATGGAACAAATCATCATACGTAGAAATAAATAATAAATACGTATTAGGTGGCTGCCAATGCTTACCTTTTTTAGACGTTTCTGTCATCCTGTGCTTTCACAAACTTATGAGCCAATGACGTGAAACAAACATTATTGATGTTTCTGATGACTTCATTGGTTGTATGTTTGTTTCCAGACAGTGACTCCTTACATACCGAAAAAGTCAGCATTTGTGACTCTTTATTTTTCCGACATGCCAGATATTCATTAAAATACTGTATATACTCAGACACAGTTGACCTTGTGTATAAGTCAACCTGAATACTTGACCAAGATGGATTTTTTTAATTACTCAAGTATAAGTCTATCCCACAAAGTTAACAGCAGCACTTGGGGACCAGGATGGGTAAATGGATGAACTGCATACATTTTTGTAGCCATTAAACTCTCCTAGCCCCCAAGTGCGGCCAATAACTCCTCCAGGCTCTCACAACATTAACCCTCTGATCCGTCCCTACGCCCCCTATTAGTGCGGCCAATGTCTGTATCCCCCTGCTCACCCTTCTTTGTGGCCAGTATGTGTCCCCCTGCCACCTTTCGGTGTGGCCACTATGTATACCCCTGCTCCCTTTTAATTGTGGCTTTAACTCCCCCCTCCCACTCACTACCACCCGAAAAGGGGCCGCCTCTTTCTCCCCATCCCCAAAGTGTTGAAGCAGCCAGCATGCTGTAACTTCCCCCTCCATCCCTTACCGTTCCAGCTCAGGGCACAGCATCCTCTCGTCTCCCTCACACACTCACGCCGGTCTGCCTACATTAGCGTAGCTACGGCTTGAGCTGGAGCTAAGCTAATAAAGGCAGATGGGCGTGAGTGAAGGAGATGATAGGACGGCACGGCACTGCAGCGCTCACTCTACGTCCCCCATGCCAGCTATAAGCAGGGCTGTGGAGTCGGTCCAAAAATCCACCAACTCCAACTCCTCAGTTTAGGATTCCACTGACTCCGACTCCTCGACTCCGACTCCTCTAATTTGCATATTACAATTTTGTTGATTAACAGTATGTAACGTGAAATTCGTCTCTTAACTGCCAACGCTTAGGAAAGACAACTGAAGTGAGAAGGATGTGTAGACTACTATATTTATTCCCTTTAGACTAAAACTAGTCCTTGGTAAGAGTACTTGTAAAAGGTACAGACCAGAACAAAGAGCATCTATCATGCCCTAGGCAATGTAACTGTGGGTACATGTAAGAATGATGTGTAGGTACTCTGCAGGGGAATGAGGAGATTCTTCCTCTATTACACATTCTTCATGCACAATCTGAACAAGGTTTATGGGTGATAGACAACACCTCTGTGTTCAATGTGCACAACATTCTCAGTGGATTCCCTGCAGCTCTGTGGGGAGTGCATATGTAGAGTATAGTACTACTGTGTAACAAAGGAAACCTGAGACAGATGAAATTAAAGTTTTATACATACCTGGGGCTTCCTCCAGCCCCCTTCAGGCTAATCAGTCCCTCGCTGTCCTCCTCCGCCACCTGGATCTTCTGCTATGAGTCCAGATACTTGAGCCAGTCTGGTGTAGTGCGCATGCACACACTCCGCCGCCGGGAGCGTACTAAACCTGCGCAGCACTATTGTGCAGGTGCAGAACGCTCCTGGCTGTGGAAGCGGCACGTAGCCAGACTGCTCTGACTGGCTGAATTACCTGGACTCATAGCAGAAGATCCAGGTGGCGGAGGAGGACAGCGAGGGACTGAATGGCCTGAAGGGGGCTGGAGGAAGACCCAGGTATGTATAAAGCTTTTCTTTTAATTCGCCTCATGTACCCTTTAATTCATAGTCACCAAACCAAATTTTAACAACATATCAAATTATTTGATTTCATGAGCAAAGAGAGTGCATACATTTGCATAAACCAGCATCAATGCAGAATTATTTCCATCTCATTGACCATCTCTACTAGTGACACGGCTACACATCAGGCTTTATACTTACAGCATAGATGTTATTTCGTATATATAAGAGATTCCTGTGTACACATCATATACAGTATGTGGGGCAGCACGGTGGTGTAGTGGTTAGCTCTCTCGCCTTGCAGCGCTGGGTCCCTGGTTCGAATCCCAGCCAGGGCACTATTTGCAAAGAGCTTGTATGTTCTCTCCGTGTCTGCGCGGTTTCCTCCGGCCACTCCGGTTTCCTCCCACATTCCAAAAACATACAGATAAGTTAATTGGCTCCCCCTAAAAAAAATTGGCCCTAGACTACAGTACTTACACTACATAATATAGACATACGGCAATGGTAGGGAGTAGATTGTGAGCTCCTTTGAGGGACAGTTAGTGACAAGACAATATATATATATATATATATATATATATATATATATATATATACACTGTACAGCGCTGCGTAATATGTTGGCGCTATATACAGTGGAGGAAATAATTATTTGACCCCTCACTGATTTTGCAAGTTTGTCCAATGACAAAGAAATGAAGAGTCTCAGAACAGTATCATTTCAATGGTAGGTTTATTTTAACAGTGGCAGATAGCACATCAAAAGGAAAATCGAAAAAATAACCTTAAATAAAAGATAGCAACTGATTTGCATTTCATTGAATGAAATAAGTTTTTGAACCCTCTAACAATAAAAGACTTAATACTTAGTGGAAAAACCCTTGTTTGCAAGCACAGAGGTTAAACGTTTCTTGTAATTGATGACCAAGTTTGCACACATTTTAGGAGGAATGTTGGTCCACTCCTCTTTGCAGATCATCTCTAAATCCCTAATGTTTCAAGGCTGTCTCTGTGCAACTCTGAGCTTGAGCTCCCTCCATAGGTTTTCTATTGGATTAAGGTCCGGAGACTGACTAGGCCACTCCATGACCTTAATGTGCTTCTTCTTGAGCCACTCCTTTGTTGCCTTTGCTGTATGTTTTGGGTCATTGTTGTGCTGGAACACCCATCCACGACCCATTTTCAGTTTCCTGGCAGAGGGAAGGAGGTTGTCGTTCAGGATTTCACGATACATGGCTCCGTCCATTTTCCCGTTAATGCGATTAAGTTGTCCTGTGCCCTTAGCAGAAAAACATCCCCAAAGCAAAATTTTTCCACCCCCATGCTTGACGGTGGGGACGGTGTTTTGGGGGTCATAGGCAGCATTTTTCTTCAAACACAGCGAGTTGAGTTAATGCCAAAGAGCTCTATTTTGGTCCCATCAGACCACAGCACCTTCTCCCAGTCACTCACAGAATCATTCAGGTGTTCATTGGCAAACTTCAGACGGGCCTGCACATGTGCCTTCTTGAGCAGGGGGACCTTGCGAGCCCTGCAGGATTTTAATCCATTGCGGTGTAATGTGTTTCCAATGGTTTTCTTGGTGACTGTGGTCCCTGCTAATTTGAGGTCATTCACTAACTCCTCCCGTGTAGTTCTAGGATGCTTTTTCACCTTTCTCAGAACCATTGACACCCCACGAGGTGAGATCTTGCGTGGAGCCCCAGAGCGAGGTCGATTGATGGTCATTTTGTGCTCCTTCCATTTTCGAACAATCGCACCAACAGTTGTCACCTTCTCTCCCAGCGTATTGCTAATGGTTTTGTAGCCCATTCCAGCCTTGTGCAGGTCTAAAGTTTTGTCTCTGACATCCTTGGACAGCTCTTTGGTCTTTCCCATGTTGGAGAGTTTGGAGTCTGCTTGATTGATTGATTCTGTGGACAGGTGTCTTTTATACAGGTGACTAGTTAAGACAGGTGTCCTTAATGAGGGTGACTAATTGAGTAGAAGTGTCTAACCACTCTGTGGGAGCCAGAACTTGGTAGGGGTTCAAAAACGTATTTCACTCAATGAAATGCAAATGCTTTGCGCTGACAGCCACTTGTAATGCTGGGTGTTTCAAGTCCTAACACACAGAGCCACATTAATCCATGCCATGCACTGATGAGAACCAACCAGTCTGAAACAGTCTGTAAGCATGTCGGATAATTGTGGCTCTGTGCAATTAACAAGCTGACACATCATTGCATTCCAGCGGCTCTGGAGGTGTGTTTAGCTTTCAGGGGCATCAAACAGATGATCTTCATATTCAGCAGTGATGCATTGTGGGACACTAGCGCTCACTCCAACCTCAATAATCACAAAAACTTTCTCTTTTAAGAAGGGAAATTTCTGTTTTGCATAGCATTTTAGAAAGAGGGCTTTTTGGTCCTTGTCCCTTCCTACAAGTCAGATCTAGATGGGTTCACCAGTTTGTTGACCGGAAGTAGCTTCTTTGCGTTCCTTAAAGTGGCTGACTAGATAGATCTCTAGTTTCTGCAGATCTCTGCACAAGTGCAGTAAGTGTAGGTTTCTTTAACTGCATCTGTACCTGGTTTCTTACAACATCTGTTTTTGAATTTTTCTTTCTTGTGGGATCATGGAGGTGGTCTCCTAGTGACAAACTTTATAGCTGTCTTTACCTATTGATTATATAAAGCAGACTCATCACAAGGAATTTGACTCTAGTTTTGACATTAAATCAGCTGACCAGATCTTGAGCCACAAAGCTCTTCTTGCAATTACAGAACTAGCTGATGCCAGAACACAGTCTATGGGCTGCTTCACCAGGAAAATGCAGGTGCAGTTTTAAGATTTGGATGAACTGCTATATAATATCTTCTTTATTTGTGTCAGCCTTTACAGTGTCTGATATTTTGCATCCAAAGTTTCAAACTACTGTACGTGCACACATTAGATTTCCATTAGCTAGGAAATGAGGTAAAGTGCACCTCAGTAGAAGCCAGGCGTTTTGCCCTGCAAAACGGTCGTAAGGCCGTGCACCACATTGGCACCCACACCTGCCACCTCCCGACACCCAGGTACAGCACTTTAAAGCATCTGCAAGCAATACTTTGTATCATCATCACGCTGCATGATTGATTTTTATTGCATGTTGCCATTTCCATGCATTTTTTTGATACTTTTTTTGCACTGTTTTTATCATTGTTGACATTAAAACCATAGTGCCAGACTTTTTCATGTTTTCTTCAACATTTCTACTCTGTACGAAGATTTCATAATTGGCTATGTACCTGTACGTGTAAACTTTTTCTTTTATAATCAAAATAAAAATAGTGTTACCAAAAAAAAAAACCTCACCCTATATGTCCCACTATCTATATCCTTAAAGAGGAGCTGTCAGCCATACTATCTCAGAAAAAAAACACATATATAAGTAGATAAATACTTGCTCTACTTACATAACATATGTATAGCACTGTCCACTTACTGATTTTAGTGATTTTTCTATAGTAAAACAAGAGAAAATCCTTCTTAGCATTTCCCATTTTAAGTGTGGCTATTTTGGAACCAATTCTGATGTCATTTCCTCCCTTAGTCTCAGGGGAGGACTGGCCAGGGGGGAAGGGGGGAGATTTCCCCCCAGGCTGCCTCTCATTTAATGATTTAGGGCTGGCACTGTGCCTGGAGAATTCAGGTTTTTGTATAATGTGAAACACTAGGCTGAATGAGGGAAATAAACGCCCAATTACAGAGCAATTGCAGGGCAAGTTAGTAAATATACACAGCATGATACAGAGCAGAGGTTTGCCTGCAGGATCCGTGGGAAAAAATCTGTTTAGTCTCTCACCATTGTTAACTGCATGTGCACAGATACATAAGATATTGTCTAGGTTAAAAAGTTTTCGACAGTCCCTAGACTCCAGAAGGGCTGCTTGCAGAAAGTCCCTAGACTCCAGAAGGGCTGCTTGCAGACAGTCCCTAGACTCCAGAAGGGCTGCTTGCAGACAGTCCCTAGACCAGGGCTTTTCAACCTGTGGTACGTGTACCACCGGTGGTACTCTGCTGTTGGCCAGGTGGTACAAATCACGTTTGCCTGCCACTTTATTTGACCACCTGCCACTTGTCCTGGTCCTGTCCTGCTTCCACAAAGTTTGGCTCCCCCTCCCTCTCTCCTAGCTGTGCTGCTCTGCGGCATACTTCAGACCTCAGATCAGTTGGGAAGAGACAGCCAGGCAAACGGTGCAGTGATGTACCCTGGGGGTACTTACCTTGGGGAGGGGGAGGTCTTTGGATCCTCCTCATTAGAGGGGATCAAGCACTGGGAGCCCAAGTTCTCCTTGTTGGTGTGTGTGCACGCACAGTAGCTGCTCTCCGTTCAGGCTCCAGCAGAAACAGCTAAGCCTGATTGCGTCCAATCTATTGCGCAGGCACACTGGTGGTACTTGAAAATGTTCAGGCGATAAAAGTGGTACAATTAGTGAAAAGGATGAAAAGCCCTGCTCTAGACTCCAGAAGGGCTGCTTGCAGGACTTGTTTAAGAGATAGAAACCCTGACTATTATAACTCAAAATGTATTATGTGCCCCCCAGTGCCAGTGCATTTATACTTTACTTGTCACGCTGTCCCTTGAGTGTCCTTGCTGTATTTCCCACGTGACTACTGGCATATAGCACGTGGGGCACGTGTGTGATGTCATTTGGGCTGGGGCTGCCGTGAAAACGGGCCTCTAGTTTGTGTTTTCCCCCCAGGCCAAAAGGTCCCAGTCCTCCCCTGCTTAGTCTCCTATGCCTGATTTGCCCTCCCTTCACTATAGAAAGTGCATTGTCTCAGCATGAGAAATATTGATCAATCAGAGAGGAACAGAGGTGTGAGAGGGGAAAACAGGAGGGAAAGAGGCTTCAGCCAATCAGGCTGCATTAGTTGATTCTGAGGCGAAGTAGAGAAGCAAAAAAGGACAACCCAGCATTCCCTGCAACTTCCTTTTTGTGTACCAAATTTTGTGTGTACCAATAAGAGTCAGGTAAACTGGGGAATGATCATTTATCAACAAGAAAAGTAATAGTGATTTTAACTTTTGGATTGCCTGGTTAGCATCCTTATTACTTGTTTACCAGATAAATATAAATAATTTATTTTTTTAACACTAACCCTCCTCCTGAGGCAACTTCCTACAATAAGGCCTATTGCATTGACCTCCTCTCCCCAACTATTTACTCTATCCTCCCCCTACCCTAGCTCCTAACACTAACCCTCTCAACTCTCCTCAGCTATATCATAGCCGAGTCCTAGTGCCAACATGCGGATCGTGACCGCACACTACAGTAATAGCCAACACCGTTATAGCGAAGACAAGCAGTAACTATTCCAACAGCCGAGCCCCGGCACAAATGGCCAGATCACCAGTGCCTAAGTTAGCCTCCTGTGCACTGGGCTACTACAAGTTGCAATTCTTCAATAGCTGAGCACCAGCACTTGGCTATATAATAGCCAGTCACCAAGTTAAAGTGGACCTGAACTCAGAACTTCCTCTGTGCTCTAAAAGATAAGCAACAACATACTAACCTGTAAAGGAAAACATTTCTTTGTTACAGCTGATACAAATGCTGCAATAAATCTGCAGTGTGTCTACTTCCTGTTTCATGGAAACAGAGGTAACATCCTGTGTTTACAAATGAGCTACTCTCCTGAAGCAGCCTGCTGACACAGCTGAGGGATCAAATTACAATTTGTGGTTAGTCACAGGTGAGGGGGAATTGGAGAGGCTAAACTCTATAAATACATACAATGTGCATGTGTCTATGCTTTCCTTCTGTCCTCTGCAAGAGTTCAGGTACACTTAAATCTCCCATTGCACCATAGCTGCATATTTGCATTGTGGTCTATGGCGGAGCCTGATCTCACTGACAAGCTGTGCACCCACATGAATTGCTTTTGTCCTGCATGGCTGGAAGGTCTGGACTCCAATGCACATGTACAAAGAAAAGGCTACGTTTGTAATAGATGCTGACACTCAGTGATTGCACTTAATGAATGCTTATGTTAATGATATGAAGTGTTAAGATTAATCCATCGGGAATGACATAAACATAATTAAAGCTTTTCTTTGCTAATTATGTCATATTATATAGCACATAAACATATTCTTTTGAAGAGCACTGAACAAGAAGTGTTGATAAGAACAATTAGCCACCTGTTAATTGATACACTGCTTATAATACAACAGGTACTCAGGTTGGCTAATACACCAGTCACTGTCATAACTCTGCATATTGAACAGATTCTATGACAAAATCTCATCACTCTTTACAATATTACAATATGTATCTTGCGAGCCTGTGATTTATAGTAGGTGACAGTTTCATCAGAGAATAAGCTTACCTATATGCACTGAATTTGAAAATAATAAGCACACTTAGTGCAATTTCAGTGTCCTGTAGGCTGAAACTTTCCTAGCATTTATTAGGAAGTTGGAAATTGGAAAACTTTCCGGAAATCGTCAGTTTCCAAACATTTCGGGCATGTACACAATGGTAACTTGTCTTCGTTTACTTTCCAGGGGGTAGAACGAGTAACTTTCGCTATTAGAGGGGGTGATACTCAAAAGTTACTACTTAGACGTGAGGCCTACTGGATTCACAGATTGGGCACTCGTACTCCTAGTGGCCTTAACACACGGTGGGATTTAAACTTAGTTTATGTGGATTAATACACCCATTAGATGTTCTATTTCCCCTTTTATAGCTTTACTGAATAGCTAATTGAAAAGATTGGCATGCCCATATTCACGTGTGGGTATGCTGGTCTTTTCCTCCTTTGCCTCCATCTAAATGTTGGATTTTTCCATTTTTATTCCCTTTTCCAGTGGTGACTTTTTAACATTACTACTTTTATATATTTCCCGTTGTTCTTATTGTATTAAATATATACATATTTTGTACCATTTTGTCTATTCTGAATAACGATTTATGTTTTTCATTGTGTGTAGTGTTTCTTTAAGGATTTGGCTATTGAGAGTTTGGGGTGGAGTTTTTCTCCTCCCACATATATATAGCCGTCCCCTTAATAGGTACAATTTTAACTATGACTAAGGGCAGATGGTAAGCCCAATACGTGTCAGTTGATCCTGTGATTTTATTGCACGTTGTTTTGTGGATTTTTTCAATCAAGAACAGACTTTTCTTCAACATCAGCCAAATCTGGTTTGCGGATCCTTCTTTTGTCTACATATGCATTTTGGCTTGGCCCACTACTTAGGGGGTAGAGCGTACATGAACTTTCTGTTTGCATTTATTAGGAAGCAAGCAGATGCCTGAGCTTTGCACAAATGTGGCTCATATACAGGAAACATGCTCACACCTGCACAGCAGAAGAGCTGCAAGAGACCCTACATCCAGTGCACCCTTCTTTACCAGGACTATTTTTGCAGCTGAATTCCAGTTAAAGCAGACCTGAACTCAGAACTTCCTCTCTGCTCTAAAAGATAGGCAATAGCATAATAACCTTTAAAGAAAAACATTTCTTTTTTACAGCTGATACAAATCCTGCATTAAATCTGCAGTGTGTCCACGTCCTGCTTTCACGGAAACAGACGGAAGCCTTTGTTTACAAATTAGCAGCTTTGCCATGGCAGAGGAGAGTCCTGAGCTGACACAGCTGAGAGATCAAATGATGGGGGTGATTAGTCACAGATGAGGGGGAATTAGACAGGCCAGACATGTTTTTGAAACTGCATACTTGAAAATACAGTCTACAGTCTTAAAATGTAGATGTGGTTTAGTGAATGCTTGGTTTAATGCTTAAAGTTCTTTCTTTTTAAAGATATGAAAAAAAAGCAGAGACAGAGTGAAAGAGTACCAAAAAAAAATTGCCTTCAATGTAGCTTGCTTTGTATTCCTCTTAACCCAGATGACCTCCATGGTGTTTACTAATGCCAAAACTAATTGAGTTAAGTAGCTTTGAAGCTCTGGTCAGTAAGCCATCATTAATCGTCTATTCTTTGGTGCAATGGCATTCTGAAAATCAAAGTAAGCGCTCAATGAACATAATTCTTTCTTTTTTTTTTTTGAAAAGAGCTATATAACATAGCTACAAATAAAATCGGTATGGAGTTTCAAAGGTAATGATTCAAGCTGTGACAAACGCCTGCCAGTCCTGTCTTACTATGCCACAGTTGACATTCAGGTATCATCCACTAGAGGCTTCTGAAGGTGAATACACTGTGAGCAAAGTAAACATTTAAGATTGGATGGTGTGTCCATACATAATACAATCTCCATTGTATGTACAATCTGTAAAAAAGCTATCTATTTCCTGTTGTAAATCCTGTTATTTGGCTGCCACCACTCTCCAGATTGAAATGAGGTGGAGAGACCTCGGACTTGCTACTCCTAAAAGAAAGAAAACGGTTATTTGCAACCTAACTAGCAAGTCAACAATTTATAAAGATAACACCATGCTGTGGTGTGTCTTTTCTGAGGACAGAGAGTTGTGAATCAGACTGGTATTACTAATTCCTGATAATATGCATTGACTAGCATATTCGTAGTGCCTAAAAAAATCATGAAACAAGGAAAATTATTAATTTACACCATTACTGTCGGTTTGTTGACACTTGTGAAAGCAGCTGTGTGGGGAACACAGATAAGAATTTCTTTTAAGTTCTGGTAAAAGCTTAAAGGGATACTGTAGGGGGGTCGGAGGAAAAGGAGCTGAACTTACCCGGAGCTTCTAACGGTCCCCCGCAGACATCCTGTGTTGGCGCAGCCACTCACCGATGCTCCGGCCCCGCCTCCAGTACACTTCTGGAATTTCTGACTTTAAAGTCAGAAAACCACTGCGCCTGCACGCCCGTGTCCTCGCTCCCACTGATGTCACCAGGAGTGTACTGCGCAGACACAGATCATACTATTTTTACAAACAACGGGTCTGTCAGACCCTCTCGCGGGGCGGTCAGACCCGTTGTTTGTAAAAATACAGAGTGTGTACGCGCCTTTAGAGGTGTGAATCTTACAGCCACCCAGTCTGCAGAAGGGTAAAGATTGGTTTTGGAGGCCCCAAGTCTAGAGGAGAGCTAGTTTATGAGTTTCGGTTAGCCAATGATGGCTTGTTAGTCAGCAGGGGGCTTGGAAGCCTCGGAAGGCCTCTGTTGAGAGCTGAGCGCTAATTTACTCTGCTTCTGTCTGTGATAGCTGGAACAGTTTACCCCTTTGGCAGGCTGTGACGCTGTGTATAAACTGTGATGCTTTCAATGTCACACTAGCCCTTACTATAATTTTTGTAAATACATATGCATGTAAACCAAGGGTTTTTTTTGTTTTGTTTTTTGGGTCAAATCTGGGTTTATTTTAAGGTTGATGCAGAGTGTGAATCAGTTTATAATCATGTCAGCTGTTTTACCTGTTCTCTCAGAGAGCTCCGTTTGGTTTGTATTGTACATCTATGGTAATTTAACCCATAAATAAATAAACAAGACACAACACATAAACCACTGACTGGTGACATAAATAATGGTGGCCGTACATGGTACAATTTTTTTCATACAATCTTACCATTTGTATGTAGTATAAGGGTAAATTAAGTGAATATACTGAAAGGATAATATTGGCAGTTCCCTTATACTACATAGAATGTAGTATATGTATGGCCACCATAACAATGATTAACTTGTTACAAAGACCAGGGTCAAGAAGTTAATTATAGTAAGCTTAGTACACACACACGCACGCACGCACGCACGCACACGAATGAGGCCGAACTGGGGGGGGGGGGGGGGGGGGGTTGGAACTCAATTCCTTGGGCCACAGTGTGGAGCCGAGGCTGGTGCGTCTATATCCAGTGGATGGGTTTAGGAGGTGACGGCATGGTGCATAAGGAGTGCCACAGGGAGAATAGGGAAAGCAGTGCCCTCAACCCAGTAGATCCACCAAGCGGATTGCTTGCTTTTGCGTGCCATGGGAAATTGAGACCATTGTACAAACAGAAGAGTTTAGGCAGAGGTCTTTATCTTTAAGGGCTTGTTTCCACTATAGCGAATCTGCATGCGGTCACCGCATGCGGATTCGCATAGGCAATACAAGTGGATGGGATTGTCTCCACTTGTGCGTCGTGCGGGTGCGTGGGGGAAATCTGCACGGCAGAGCCATCAGATTTCGCGTGCGGCTGGAATGCGGGCGAATCGCCCGCAATGCTTTTAATAGGGAAATCGCATGTGGCTTTGTCATGCGGATTTCCTCGCGATTTTGTGTGCGATTTCGCGTGCGATTTCGCATGTAATGCTATGGAAATGTACACAGGCAGTGACATGGTTAAATTCGCCTGCTTCTTAGCCATGCGAAATCGCGGGGGAAACCGCATGCAGAGACGCATCTGCATGCGATTTCGTCCGCGGTGGAATCCACGCGATTCCGCACCGCAACAGTGGAAACGAACCATAAAGCCACCTTGGCCAAGCATTTAATCTAGCGTGAGTATGTAGCCTAAAGCAGCACGTGAGCACTGAGCTCTTCCCTAGGGTATTTGTTTTCTTTTTTACATACGTTTTCCTTCATTCAGGTCATACATTTAGAAGGATCATGGGTGAATTTTGGATTAAGATATTAGCCATATTGAAAATATTGGTAATATATACTATATATATTTTCTCCTGTCCTCCCAATGTCTAACATTAACCTCCCCTGTAATTTACATTGCAGTCTATGGTACTGCTGAAGCACGCCTGTCGCTCTCTAACGCAAAATCCCTACTTTGAGTCTAGGTCACCGGCAACAAATGTTTTCCATCTTTTAGAAATAGAATGAAAAAAATTGTTAACAGATTTTGGAAAAAAATGGAAATAAAGTAATTTTTCCCCATCTTTCTAAATAGTCCCCTAGATTAACTGGAACTAAGGATGGTCAGTGAGATGCAAATAATTTCGAGTTGATGCAGTATTATGCAAATTTAGTATGCAGATTTATGCAGCTTGAACATGAGCCAATCAAATCCTGCTGAGGTAAAATGTGATTGGCCCATTTTCAAGCTGCTTAAATCTGTATACAAATTTGCAAAATCCTGCATCAACTTGAAATTATTTGCATCTCATATACCATTCCAAACTGGAACCTTTGAGGTGGGAGACCTTTCTGAAGGTTTTATTTGTATTTCATTTGAATTTCTAGAAACCTCAGGATACTTTTGTAATGCTTTTGGATATACCAGATATTAACTATGATTTGACAGTGTTTTGTTTTATTTTATTTCCTTTTGAACAGCTGGTAATTTATATACCTGCTCTATATGACTCATATCCTTAATCTTGTTAAAATGAAAACTGATGCCTGGGACCCACTAGAACTCGCATAGCGCTATCGCAATCGCTAGTGATTTGTGACAGCGCTTTGCAAACGATTTTGGGAGCGATTTCCCTGCTCCTATACAATACATTAGGATGGAAACGCTCCCAAAATGCTGCATGTCCTGCAATTGCAGTTTGCCAATCGCAGTTGCTCTAGTGGAATCTGTCCCATCCATTTACATTGGTAGGGTGTTTAGGGAAATTGCTAGTGATTGAAAGTGAACCCTAAACGTCTGTATGTCACCAGCGATGCAAGCTGCTAGTTATAGCTTGTATCTTAGATTGTAAACTCTTTTTGGCAAGTTCTCCAGTATTGTATTAATGACTGTTCGCCTTAAATTTGCAATCTATTGGCATTATTCAATGTACAGAGCTGTATAATATGGTGGGGCTTTATCGATGACAGATAATAATAAAAATTGTGTTTTGTAATCATTTCAGGCCTTTCTGGCCTTTACCACTGTAGACTGAGGGATGGATAAAGTAACACCAGTGCCTGGTGGTTGTATTCCCGGTCCTGAGGCAGGCCCGTTTCTAGGGCCGTGCGGCCCGTGCCGCCGCCCGGGGCGCTGTTGGGAGGTGGGCGCTGAAATGGAGGGGGGAGCCGGAGCCACGGGGAGGGCAGCCCGACCTCTCCCTCCCTCTCCTGGGCCGCCCTCCGTGCTCCCCCCTCAGATGCAGAGCACAGCAGCAGCAGCCAAGGAGGAAGCGCTGTAAACAACATACCTCCCTGCGTTCCAAGCGCTGCTCTCTCGCCGCCGGTCTCTTCCTCTCTGCCGCCTATACGATGATGCACACGCTGGTTCCGGCTAACAGGAACCAGCGCGTGCATCATCGTATAGGCGGCAGAGAGGAAGAGACCGGCGGCGAGAGAGCAGCGCTTGGAACGCAGGGAGGTATGTTGTTTACAGCGCTTCCTCCTTGGCTGCTGCTGCTGTGCTCTGCATCTGAGGGGGGAGCACGGAGGGCGGCCCAGGAGAGGGAGGGAGAGGTCGGGCTGCCCTCCCCGCGGCTCTGGCTCCCCCCTCCATTATGGGGGACAGCTACCTATCTAACCTACCCTGGGGGGCACCTACCTAATCTAACCTACCCTGGGGGGCACCTACCTATCTAACCTACCCTGGGGGGCACCTACCTAATCTAACCTACGCTGGGGGGCACCTACCTAATCTAACCTATGCTGGGGGGCACCTACCTATCTAACCTATACTGGGGGGCACCTACCTAATCTAACCTACCCTGGGGGGCACCTACCTAATCTAACCTACACTGGGGGGCAGCTACCTAATCTAACCTACGCTGGGGGGCACCTACCTATCTAACCTATACTGGGGGGCACCTACCTAATCTAACCTACACTGGGGGGCACCTACCTAATCTAACCTACACTGGGGGGCACCTACTTAATCTAACCTACACTGGGGGGCACCTACTTAATCTAACCTACACTGGGGGGCACCTACTTAATATAACCTACGCTGGGGGGCAGCTACCTAATCTAACCTATACTGGGGGGCAGCTACCTAATCTAACCTATACTGGGGGGCAGCTACCCATCTAACCTATACTGGGGGGCACCTACCTATCTAACCTATGCTGGGGGCAACTATTCTAGCTACCTATATTAGAGGCACCCACCTAGCTAACCTGTACTGGGGCACCTACCTACCTAACTAACTTATACCGGGGGCGCCTGCCTATCTAACCTATACTGGGGGCAACTATACTGGCTACCTATACTGGAGGCACCTACCTGGCTAACCTATAGCGGGGGCAACTATACTGACTCACCTATGCCTGGCTACCTATACTGGGGTACCTATTCTTGGCTACCTATACTGGGGGGACCTATACTAAGTGCAACTAGTCCTGGCTAACCTATACTGCGGGCACCCATACCTTGCTTGGGGGGGGGGGGGGGGCGCAATTTTTACACACTCGCCCTGGGTGCATTTTAGCCTAGAAACTGCACTGTCCTGAGGCAATGTGGTCTGCGCACAGATAAAGACCTGTAAAGCCTAAATCTCTAGTTAAAGTAGTGGCAAAACCTATCTGAGTAAATTGCTTGTAGGATGTCCTGCCAATCATTTTTAAAGTAACTGACACCCCCATGACAGCCAAATCCTGCAGCATAGAGGTCCTTAGCTGTATGGCCATGCATGTCTCAGGACTATGTCAGGTGGCCTTGCCATCTGAAGAGAATATTTAAGAAGCACCATATTGGTATGTAGTCTTGCCCTCCCAGTGATCCTTAGCCTAGGCTGTTTAGCTATGCTGATTTCTGCACCCTAGAGCATCAGAAACACTTCCTATAGCTATATATTGCTGTATATTGGTATGTAGCGTATGTATCTTGCCCTCCCAGTAATGCTTAGCTTAGGCTGTTTAGCAATGTCGAATTCTGACCCCCAGAGCATTCTGGGAGACCAGGTATTATTTGTAGTTCCTTTGGAACTCTCAGTAAACAAACATTTGGCAGAGATCACCCGACTAATGATGACGCCACATGTGATACATTTCAGAATCTAAGTCTTGGTGAGGGAAGACAATGGGCAAATAATGCCTTAATCGTTTATAAAATACAATTGTAACAATAAAACCTTTTATGAATTATGTTATTTTCAGTAGGGTTCCTCTTTAAAGGTCGATCCAAGCAGCAGCCAGTATGCAGAGCCTGCTAGTAACTCCATCACTTCCATCAGTTTTACTGTTCCAGGCCATTTCACCACACTTTTGAGACAGAAGTTTTAAGGGCAGAAGTCCAGTTTCACACATAAAGATAACATTTAGAGTCTCTGCCTACTAAACATATAGACAGTATATTTAGGTCTGTGCCTGGGTTTTTAGTGAACATAAAATACTTGTGTTCTGTTTTCAGAATGAGTATAGTTAAATCATTGCTTTCCTTTGCTTCATATGGACCACTCATGCATATTTTCCTATATTTAGGCTACAGAAATGGAGAGACAGCTGTCGCTGCAGGTCAGTGTCCTACAGGAGGAGTTCCGTGAGAAGAGTATGTCAACAAGTCAACACATTTCACGGCTGGAAAGTCTCCTAGCAGAGGTGAGTTTTTTTCTTCTCCAATGCTATTACACAGAGAATTATATGACTAAACAGAGCTGCAACTGAAATATTTCCTTATCTTGAATGTGGTAAATACAAAAAGGTTTTGGATCAGCACCCATCCAACGTAGAGAAAAACGTGTGCCCAAGCTTATGGCGTTCCACACCACTGGAGCCGTCAATTCAGTAGGCCCGTTCAGACTACAAAATGCGGACCGCAACGCATGCGGACCGCAACGCGTACGAACGCACGCATGTCCGCGTTCGTATGCGTTGCGTGGCTGATCCCATCACTGAAAAGTGAATGGGACAGCCGCGCGTTTTTGTAAAATCTGCGTGCAACATGCGTTCCCGGACCGCACAGGTCCGGAACGCATGCTGTGTGAACATCAGACATTGCACTCTATGCAATGTCTGATGTCGTGCGTTTTGGCCACCTGCACGCGTTTCCAAAACGCGGCTGGAAACGCGTGCAGTGTGAACGGGCCCTAAGTCCACATGGAGCAGGCACCAGCGATGAAAAAAGTCATCTCTTTATTGATCACATGGATTAAAATCAGCAGTGATATTACAACGACAGACCGCTGTTTCGAGCCGTAGGGCTCTTTATCAAGTTGTCAAAAGCTGTTTCGAGCCATAGGGCTCTTTATCAAGTTGTCAAAAAAACTGCAATACCTAGGTATTGCAGTTTTTTTGACAACTTGATAAAGAGCCCTATGGCTCGAAACAGCGGTCTGTCGTTGTAATATCACTGCTGATTTTAATCCATGTGATCAATAAAGAGATTACTTTTTTCATCGCTGGTGCCTGCTCCATGTGGACTTACTTATCTTGAATGTGCTTATATCAGTGTTGTCAGTTTCTGTAAGGCCGGTTTTACATTTGATGTTTTCGATGTGGTGCTTCACACCATAGATACGAGGCTTCATATGACACCCCTCCCCGGCAAGTAACGTACTCCCAGTCAGGCAGAAGGTACGTCACTGGGATTCCCGTTGGTCCGCACATGCATGCTGCATTGAACGGCAGTGCTCCTGTCATGCAGACTGCCTGCGTCACCCTTTGACGTGCATTACTGCATAATCCGTGCGGTAGGCATAGATCATGGGGTAACATGCTGCATCCTTTGCGTCAGCATTTGGATACTTTTGGCTCACCGCATCGCATTGTGTGACATGTGCAAGTCTCCATAGACTTGCATTAGCCCTTGCGATGGGGAAGAGTACCATGGTGCGACGCAGTGTGCAAGGGGCCTCCAAAAGTCAGTTCACTGAAATTTTAGGTTTTGGTAGATGCTCAAAGCCCCTCTTTTGTCTCACATTTTGGTAAACTAATACCTCTCTCTCCTTTTCTCTAGTCATAGAAGTTATAGAGGAACTTTAGCCTAAACAAACATACTGTAATTAAGTTACATTAGTTATGTTAACTAAAATAGATAGGTAATATAATCTCTTACCCACCCTGTTTTAAAAGAACAGGCAAATGTTTGATTTCATGAGGGTAGCCATCTTTTTTTGTTGAAAGGAGGTGACAGGGAGCATGAGACACAGTTCCAACTGTCCTGTGTGCTGATCACCCCTCCCAGTTGTTAGGCAACGTGAATACCAACATAGGAATTCCCATCATGCTTTGCACAGCATCAGGGAAAAAAGCCCGGGCAGTTTTCTGTGATGGGTGGAGCTTAGCTAAAAATGCAGCTAAAAATGATGCTTTGGTAAGAAAAACAAAGTTCTGATGCTGTGAAACTGTTAAAGAAACACCAAGCCTTTTCAGTTCTGCTGAGTAGATTTTTAGTCCAGAGGTTCACTTTAATTATAAACAACTAAAAAAGCTGCTAAATACCTATCATTAGGCATGTGACAACTGTTGATTACAGATGTTGGACAGCCCCTCAAGCCCCTTGTAGTCCGTGGGCAGTCAGCCCCGGTAGTCAGGGACTACTGCACATGCGCAGCCCTGGCCACCTCCTCTTTGATCACACTTTGCAGTCGGGAGTGTTCTGCGTCTGTGCAGTTAGTTAAGACTTGTAACTGCGCAGGCACAGAATGCTCTCAGCCATGGGAGTGCAACCAAGAAGGCCAGGGCTCAGTCGGGGACTTTACCAGAGCTGACTGGGGGGGAACAGACAGGACTGGATGCAGGACAGACAGCGAGGGAGCCCACTGACTACATGGGGCTGGAGGAAGCCCCAGGAAGTATTGTGTTAGATCCATCTTAGATACACTTTACTAAGAGAGTTTGCAATCCAGACAGGGTCTCCCTCTCCCACTGACTTCACTACCTTCCTCCATTAACTTCTATGGGAGGGGGTTAGGCAGCTGCTCAGACACATCCCCCTCTCATGTCCTGATTGGTGGTGGTGGAAAGTGGGCAGCCCAACCACACCTCGCCTCCCTGAAGGCATTGCTCCCCCTCTGACCACCACTGTTTCATCAATTTAACATTATTCAGGGGCTTTTTTAATCAGTTGTATACAAGCTCCATGAATAGAGGTTGGAGAAAGCAGGTGGTAGTTTAAATAAAACCTGACATACACTGAAAAGTGTTTTAAGAGATAAAGTAGCTAACATTCTAACTTGCTTTGGAGTAGATCTGTGCACTTGAGTTTCCACATCTGTTTTAGCTATTAAAAGCAATCTCACACTGTCACGGATTATTTATTTCAATTTATCCAGAAAGCAAAACATGAGTAGGAATGCCAAGCTGGGAAGGAGGAACGGAGTCTCCAGGGAACAGAGCCAGGGCCTACTGATGTAAAACTCCACTGCTAGAGTATCTAACAGTACCCATATACCATATTTGTCAATGAACACTATGGATTTTGTGTAGGGATCAAATTTTGGACAAAATTTCCTGAAAATTATTATTATTATTTTTTTTTAAATATTTGCTTTCTCTTACAGTCAATATTAGTTTCAACCGCAAATCAAAAATGAAGAGATAGATCTTGATACAATTTTTTTGTGAAGTGATGAAAATGCCTGTTTTTTTCCATCAATGAAGTCGGACGTTACCATTTTTTTAATTTCGCAAACGCAGAGAGCATGAAATCCAGAAACGAATCCGCATTTACCAGGGGCGAACTCCATCTCTGTTAGAGAACACTAAGTGATAAAGTATTTTTACATTAGCTAATCCTTATACAGTGGATTGTTCCAGATTAAAGTCACTGCTGGGCATTGCTTTAATGTTAACCTGAGCCGGACCTTACACTCAAGAGAGGGAAGCCTCAGGATCCTATTGAGGCTACCTTTGGTGGTTGGAATCCCCCCTTTGCTGAGGTAGGCCCACCTCCACATTGGAGTCGCGCAGCTTGTCTTCCTGTATCATGGCAGCTCAGTCACTGTGCGAGCCGCATGTGCAGTGGCACGGTGCCTGCAGCTCCAACTTACTGCACATGCACGGGCAGGCTTGTGCGGGTACTGTGCGGCCACGATACAGGGAGACCAGCTGCGCGGACACGATATGATTAGCTTGTCGCTAATCTTTGGGGAGGCTGCACTCAGCGACAAAGGACATCAGACCAGTGAGGGAAGCCTCCATAGGATTGAATAGAATGAGGCTTCCCTCTCTTGAGCTTTGGCTTGGGTACACTTTAAGGTTAGTGAATGGGTGCTTACATTATTGCAGTTGAGCAAATCCAGGTGCACTTGTACCAGTTTCTTGTCAGTCTAGGATAAACAGATATTATTGAGCAAATTCCTGCAGTGGTTGCTACACATGACTGTAGCAACACAACCATTTTCTTTTTAAGCTCAGGCAAGTATAAACACTTCCTTAAAGCCATTGGATCATCAGCACAGGCAGGAAATTAGTACTTCATTAGGAGGTTAACAATAACCACTTTCATATATGTGTGTGTCTGTGTGTATGCATGGGTGTGTGTCCTGTGTATCTGTGAGTGTACATATACATGCAAACTGATTTTTCCCAGTGTGTAGTAATGGGAATCTTTGGTTTACTATGCAAAATAAATTCATGATGAAAGGAATTGAGTCAGCTGGAAGTGGGATTTATGGTGCAATGTACTTATTGGAACTTGGATCTACATCCCAGTAGCCTTCAGGGAATCTCTGAAATAGATTTTCAGTCTGCCATATGGTTAATATTGACTGTTTAATTGATTGCAGTCATGAGACGTGCTCACATAATCACCACATATATTACTGACAAATCACTGGGAGTGCAGGCTAGGTACATTGCCATCGATAACCTTCTGGAATGGAATGTATGTCATTGAAAAGAAATCAAGAACTAACTGCTATATGTTAGCATGTAATTTCTTCTTAAAACCATTAATGTTCAAATACGCATTATGTGTTGCCTTGCAGAGATTCATGGTTTAATTAATATTCCACCTTTCAAAATGTGTTGCAGAGCATACAGCATTGTGCAACAATTGAGCAGGCAGTTGTGAAAAATGCTGTAAATCAGGATTGATTTAAAGTGCATCTCAAGCTACGTGTACACATGTGATAACCGTCAGCAGAAACGGCAGATAACGACCGTTTCAGCCGACGATCAGTATGTGTCTACAGAGGCCTGACGACCAGTATTGCTTGGGCATCAGAGGTTGTTAATAATCCGTCCTGTCAGATTGTTAACCTCCCTGGTGGTAAGCCCGAGCTATGCACAGGCTAGCCGCTGGGAGCTCAATGCAGAGTATAGCATGCAGCGGGTGTCTTTACTCACTTCTTGCGGGATCTAGATGTCGGTAGCCGTTTTCCTTCCTGTCCTCCGAGGCTCTGAATCACTCTGGCGAGATCGCTGTCAGAGATCTCACTACAGGGTTACATCACTACCCGGAGGGCAGTAGGAAAATTGCAACGCTGCAGCCCAGGAAGGTGAGTATGTGCTGGGGCTGCTGCAGGCATTCTGGCGGTATTTTTCTTGATTTTAGGGTCTGAAACATACTGAAAAGACCTTAAAATCCGGAAATAATAATACCGCCAGGGAGGTTAACCTTCCCTAAGCATTACCAATCGCGTTGCTTGGGCATCGGGGGTTCTTAAGGATATGTCCTGTTGGATCTTTAACGTTCCCTAAGCATTACCAATCGCAATGCTGTTTTCACCCCTGGCAACCAATTGAAGCCACTCCATCGTCCATGATCATCGTCCCTCTGCCCCCTCCATACCAACAGAGCACATCGCTAGCCTTAAGGCTAGGCATGTGTTGTTCCCTGAATTTTTGCCTGAGAGATCATTTCCTGACCTCCGATGAGTGTCATTTCTCACATGTGTGTACTTCGCTGTTTTTTTCTATTTTTTTCACTTCAGACTCCTTTGAAAGAAGCTTTTAGTAATCACATGTGATTTAAAAAAAAGTACAACATGCTGGATCTGTCCACATACTGTATTTGAAACGGTACATGCAGAGAGCTGCAATTTGCAATGCGCCCCATAGACTTTCATCAGTTGGGATTTCATGTGCAATTTTTATTATGTGGCAAAGTGTATGCAATTCAAACTAGTATGCTCCCTACCTTAATGTAGGAAAACTGTGAACATTTCTATTCAGTACATATGCAATGGCTAGAATTGCTGTGCATTTTGTAATTACTAGCTTAGGTATGTTGGCTCAACAACAACATAAAACAAATTAATTTTAAAATAAATAATTACTACCTGCTGGCAACTATGCATAGCTATTATGAAATCAGGAGCACGAGGTATAGACTCAGCTCTATGGGGCATGATAGAAAACAAATCCATCACAATGGGAATAACAGTAAGTTACTCTACACGTCTTATATGTAAATGAAGTCACGACTAGGACTGATTTGTGAAGTGCAGAGTACTGTAATGTAGGAGGAAAAAAAGCGTAAGCAAGGCGTTCATTATAAGTTGACAGAAGAATGTACAGTACACTTCAGCTAGTGCATTGTGCATCCTCGTCAGCTGCCTGGCCAGAGTTCTTTTGTAGAAGTCAGTAATTCTGCTGATCCAGGCACATTTCTTCATAAAGTAGGTTAAAACAGGACAGCCTGAATGTATGCTAAAATATTTTTTTTCTGTTGATTTGGACACAAATTGTAATCAGACATCTGCTAATCCCCTGCCCTTACAGCGAGACTTAGTATAGTGCAGTATGGGCCCATGAAACTTGCTTCCACTACAAAACAAAAATGCAATGACTTTTTTTTTTGTTTTGTTTTGTTTCTATTGCTTTTCAATTTTTTTTCTATGCATTTTTATTGTCAACGCCTTTTTGTGAAATGGATCTGATTGGCTAATCTAGTACAATTGGGGAGCACTCGGATACAATTTTTTGCACTTCTATTTACTGTAATAGAAATAGAAACCCATGTTTGCAATTCAGGAGGAATCACATTGCACTAGTACAGTGATCTGCAAACTTGGCTCTCCAGCTGTTAAGGTACTACAAGTCCCACAATGCATTGCAGGAGTCTGACAGCCACTGTCATGATTCATAAATGCAAATGTATTGTGGGACTTGTAGTTCCTTAAAGAGACACTGAAGCGAAAAAAATATGTTATAATGAATTGGTTGTGTACTATGAATAATTACTAGAAGATTAGCAGCAAAGAAAATATTCTCATACTTTTATTTTCAGGTATATAGTGTTTTTTCTAACATTGCATTATTCTATAATATGTGCAGATTACACAACACTCAACATTCAAAATGATTCTTTCAGAGCAGTCTATGAAGTAATGACCTCTCCTCTAGCAGAGAAAAAGTAAACAGTTCACTTACAGTTGAGATAATAAAAGTCAGATAACAGCCCTCTCCACGACTAACTTAAGGCCCATACACACGTCGGATTTCCGCGAACGACGGGACGTTCAAACGACCCGTCGTTCGCGGAAATCCGACGTGTGTATGGGCCTTTAGTCGGAGAGCTTAATGGCTTGTTTGCATAGAGATAACAACTGGAGTTTCTCAACTCTTCCTGTACTGGAAACAATTAGACTGATGTATCTGATCTTAATGTTTTATTTCTTAGCTGTACTACACATACAAATCATAATATCATAATTTTTTTTTCGCTTCAGTGTCTCTTTAAAGATTTTAAATCTTAAAATTCAAAAACACATGCAAATAAGAAGCATGTTTCTCCCAGAGTAAAATTAGCTATTAATTACTTTTCTCCTATGTTGCTGTCATTTACAGTAGGTAGCGGAAATCTAACATTACCGACAGATTTTGGGCTAGTCTATCTCTCCACAGAAGATTCTCAGCATGGCCTTTATTCTTTATAAAGACACTTCTTGAAAAAGTTTTTTATACAAAGATGCTGGCCAGCCTCCCTGCTACTGTACACTTTTTTGGCAGTTGGATGGAGCAACTGCTGTTAAGGAAATGTTGTTGAAAACAAAGAAAACCCTGAGAACCCCCCATGAGAAGATGGGCTAGTCCAAAATCTGTCGGTAATGTCAGATTTCTACTACTACTACTACTAGTGACAGCAACATAGAAGAAAAGTAATTTATGGATCATTTTACTCTGGAAGAAATGTACTGCTTATTTGTATGTGTTTACAAGTATTTTAAATTTTAAGATTTTCGCGACAGAGGTCCTTAAGCAGCTGGAGAGACAATATTGCAGATCACTGCACTAGTAGGAATAGAGTACTGCGATTTACATCATAAAATTAGTGTTCCTGCAGTCAGTAAAATGTGTGCAGAGTTGCCAAATCATCCCTTTAATTACTGACAAGTCTACATTGTGCCGGTTATGGGGCTACTTATATATAACTGGTGCCTAAACTGCAGGCTAGCGACTGGGAGGATTAAGGAGAAGGAC